>NW_008751648.1:2819050-2907092 GCF_000230625.1 Exophiala dermatitidis NIH/UT8656 | reverse complement strand
CGCTCTCGATCTCTCTCCCGCTCTCGATCTCTCTCCCGCTCTCGATCTCTCTCCCGCTCTCGATCTCTCTCCCGCTCTCGATCTCTCTCCCTGTCCCTGTCCCTGTCCCTGTCTCTGTCATCTCTGATCCTGACTCTGTCTCTGTCTCTCTCCCTCTCCCTGTCCCTGTCCCTATCTCTGTGATGGTGGTTGTAATCCTGGTCGTGGTCGCGGTCATAGTAGTGGTCGGAGTAGGAGTACGAGTGGGAGTGGTCATCGTGACGGGCATGGGCGTGTCTTTGGCTTCGTGCCCATCTTCGTTCTTCTCGTCTTCGTTCGCGGTCTTCTCGGCGGCGGGTGGGGCTGGACATGCTGCACAAACTCAACCTTGAGTTGTACTGCCAGTCCGGGCCTTGACTGTATGTAGACCGCACCGGGTCGCTGGAAGAGGAGAGGAGGAACTCGGACTCTGGTTCAAGAACCAAGAGATTTCCTTTTTGGGAGGACAGGGAGGTCGAGGGCCTCGTCTTGTTTCGTTCGAATCGGACTGTAGATGACTCTGGACGTGGTGGAGTAGACGTATCGTATCCGGGCTGCGGAGAGGAGATGATTCCTATTTATGTAGATTCGGAAGGCGACTTTCTTTTGGGACAAATGCACAGAATAGATATCGGCAGAGAATGAGAACGGAGATGGAAAGCGTCGGAAAGCAGTGGTCTGGTTGGATTGTAGTGTAAAAATAGGTGCAGGCTGAGGTTATATGCGAAGAGAAATCGAACAAGCGAACGACCGGACAGACAAAAACCTTTAACAACGAACGACTATTGATTGTCGTTGCCGTTCGTTCGTAACCCATCACTTATCACCCAGATCGTCACTCATCACATCACCCGTCGTCACTCGGCACCCGTCTCCAGCTCTCGGTTCTCAGTTCTCTGGTCTCCGATCGCGTGGTAGATTAGGACAACAGGGGCAGGATAGTTCGATCGAGGCAAGGCAAGGCAATTCAGAGCAAGGAAATTAAGGGCAGTGCAGGGAGGGTACTGTATGACAGCATAGCATATACCGTGCCATGACAACTGGAGGGTGCAATATGTCTCGACTGAAAACGAAAAACGGCCACAAAAACGAGAAAAAAGAGATGGGCCAGGCCGACAAAGCCAAAGTCACCAACTCCCCGATGGATCTGAATGTCATTCTCCAGACGAACGAAGAATGGATCCAAACTCTCCTTGAATCTGTTCGTACGGTATGAGATTGGTTCCCATCCTCCATGTTGATTGAAATCTGACTCAAGTGGTACATAAGATGTAAACGTCGACGGTAGACAGTAGACAGTATTCTGTAGTCTGTAGATGGGTTGGTGGTGACTCTGAGGAGAAAACTGATTCCCTGCGATGTGGTTCATTCCATTTTCGAGTGGCACTGTAGTTTATCTTGAATAGGGAAGCTGTACGATTGAATTCAATTCGAGATCTGGAATCTGGTCGCTCGTGCTATTGCCACCGTAGGGCATAACAAGTTCAAACCCAGTCGACCGAGACTCCCCTTTTGTCTGGTTGGAACTGTATTGTCCGTTTCCCGTCTCCTCCGATATTGATAGTGTCACTTTGCAGTTTTTGTTCGACGCATCAAAGCCCTCAGGGTGTTTTGAAGTGCCATTTCCATGCTCTCTTTGAAAAGGACTCTCTTTGCTAACTCACCAACCCAGATCTCGACCGATAGTGACAGCAGAGTAAACTCGTTGCACCCACATAGCCGCAAGAATGGAAGACGTGCGTCCACTCGTTCTCGTCCAGTTGGTCGTCCGTCTGTCCATCCGTCCGTCCGTCCTTCCTCCGTTTCTCGATCTGTTGTGAAATCATGCCATGAGAATGCTATGATCTGTGGTATAATATTGCTGAGATCCTGGTACCCGGCTATTGAACACGGAAATGAAATGCCATGACCTTCGATGAGGACAGGTTGTCTGAACCTGTCTCACTGTCCTGGCCGACTAACGTCCATTTCCAAAAGGCGGAGATGAGAACCTGGGGTTCTGACTTGGAGGATGAATATCTCGTGTGACGCGTCAATTAAGAGTGTCTTTCTTTTGTTTGGCCAACGCTTGCTCCTGCTTCTGACTTGTTCCAATCGTAAAATTACACTTCAATGTGATCAAGTCCCACAGTGCCAAAGTAAAAGTGAACGCCTCAAAACCGCTTCTATGATGCCAACTCGCAAGATGCACATGCACGCTGAATAATGCCGACTTGTTGTAACAGAAACAGATTTTTCCTTTTCAAGCTCGCTTCCTGAACGAGTATCCGACAGCATCGATCCTGGCCCAGACAAACAAACATCCAGTGATGCAAATGGTGATGGCGCTGAATAACTGAACACCGATCCATTTTCCCGAATTGTTGAGAATGGCGCCGGACACAGGGGTGCCGACCAACAACCCAAAAGCGCTGATGAAGAAACATTGACCCATCCGAGTGCCCAACTTGTGCATGTCCTTGGTCAAGCTGACAATGGCAACCGGAGGCATGGAGACAAAGCCGCCCGAAAACATTCCATATAACAACGCAAAGACGATGGTCCCACCCAGGTTCTTGACAGCGATCCAGACAAAGGCCAGTACAGCGGTCATGAGAGCGCAAGGAATCAAGGCGTTCAGAGGTCCCGTACGGTCGGCAATGAAATTAGGGATGATGCGACCGGGCACACTGGCGGCGTTGAGAATGGGCAACAGATAAAACGCCAAATGCTCGGTGGTGATGTGCTTCTGGATCGCATAAGTCTGAATATAATAGATGGGGCCGTAAAAGCCGATAAACCCGAAAAACATGGCGATGCAGAAGAGCGTGTATGGAAGTTCCTTGAATGCGGCCAGGTCGGTCAGATGTCGCTTATGCTTTGGCATGACGCGAGGCTTCATGACCAGCACGGAGAACCAGACGGTGGCCAGAGAAATAAAACCAATGATTCGAGTGGCCCAGCCAAATCCGAGTTGTTGTTCGACTTGGCGAAAAACAATAGGATAAATCACACCACCGACGCTGGAGCCGGCGGCGGCAATACCGTTGGCCAGGGCTTTTTTCGTGGAGAAATACTGCGGCAGGATGGCCACTGAAGGGATGAAGAGACAGCCATTGCCGATGCCGATGCAGAGTGCTTGCGCCAGCATGGTCTGCCAGTACTCTTTGGCCAGGGAGGTCATCATGAAGCCCAGAGGGATGAGAATGGCACCCGTGGTGACAAGGGCACGGAAGTAACCTGCATCGTAAGCTGGGCCGGTGATGACACCGACGAGAAGCAGCAAAAACGCTTGGATGGAGCCGATCCACGAGATATTGCTGGGGCTTTCGTGCCAGTATGGATTGGTCTCGTAGTATGTCTGGAAGACACCAAATGCGTTGACAGTTCCCCTGTACACAAACAGTTTAGTCTTACAACAGTGAGACGAGGCGCAACACATACCAGCAATTGAAAAACAAAAAAAAGGAGCCGGCCACTTGGAGCCAGGCATGAAAGCCACCGTTTGGAGGAGGAGCATGATCCGCAGGTGAAGTGGCGGTATTGTTTACTGGAGGCCCAGACTCATGCTCGTCCTCATCGATATTGGCTGCGGCATCAAGCGCTTCGTCGAGAGACGACCGTGTCCGGGTCAGGCCGAGTCTTTCAGGTTGATGGGGCCGTTGTGCTTGGGTTTCCTTTTCGACGTCGTCGTCGAGAATGGTGGAAGAACTCATGGTGGGCAGTGGACAGTCAGTCGGCCGTGTCTCGGTCTTAGCCGAACGGGAGAAAAAACTGGGCAGTGTACGGGGACCAGAGTATGATTCGCAGCCTTGTTGCAGGGCCACTGATCACGTCTGAACACCAGTCGATCCCTTTTGAAGGTTTCAATCGGCCCTACAGGAGACAGTGTGGTCGTCGTCCTGAGAATGAGGAATTTTCCCAAAGTCACCGGTGGCCATAAGTGTCCGTGAGAATCACCCGGAGACTTAGCTAAATGGCCGAACATTGGAGCAACAACAACAGCCGGCGCCCATGGACGGCAAAGGGCAACGGGACAGATCCGTTCGGACTGGGCAAAAATGTGGGTAGCAATAGCACGCAGAGATTTGCGGCGAGGGAGGCGAGTGGACCGAGCCCTGCCATCTCGTACATGACGACTCCTGCTCTGACTCGATTCGGGTATATGTTGATCTGAAAACCCTCCGTACGAGGCACGATGGCAGCAATGGCGCGATGATGGCCAGCATTTATTGATTAGTATTGCTAGTCATGGTGGTTTGTGGCCGGAAGAGACAAACCCCCTGGCAGCTGCTGTACTTTCGTGCCGAACTTCCGGAGCGTCAAACTTGAACCGGTGCAAGTGGAGGCCGGGAACTTGAGCCACAGCAACGCATGTCTATCAAGATATCGGACAACGTGAGATACAGTACTACAGCGTACAATGTACTACTATGCTACTAGTATAGCTTATCACCCAATAACTATCATATAATGTTCAACCAAAAACAGAATAAATTGTGGTTGTCCAAAGACAGAGATTGCATTATGTCTTGGACTCGACGCCAGCGCCTTGCCTCAGACTCTGCCCCTACTTCTACTCTCACATCTCTCCTTTGTCTTGCAATTCTCCTTCTAGTCCACATCGGCCATCTCGGTGTCTTGATCCAACGCAAGTTCCTCGTTCTCCGCCTGCTCAATGTAGCCCTGTTCTTCTAGCTCGATCAGTCTGTCTCGTCGGTGCCTGCGGTGTTGCTCACATCCACGACACCTCGATCCCGCCAGATGAAGCTGTCCACCTGTCTGTTGGACCACAGCATCCATCCTCCGGACTGCATCCTCGAGCAATTCTTGAAACTCGTCAGACGAGGTTCGCGGAAACCCTGCAGGGTGGAATTTGTCAAATGACACCAGCTGTTCAGTCGAGTCCGGGTCCGCGTAGAACTCGAGTGTAGCCACCGTCGATGGATGCAGGAAGGTTTTCGCACCATATCGACGTATATCCCGCCCATAGAGACGCTCAAATTGATCCGGGGTAAAATGGACGTCCCCAGCACCGAATGCGGCATCCTGCGTCTGGTCTTCGATTCCGTCCTTCTGGATCATCCTCATCTGCTCATAGCCTGCACACCACACGTAGAGTCGACACCGTCGAAGCTGAGCTGCCCTCGGGCCATCGAGGTCATCTAAAAGGTAATTCAGCCAGGTATGCCATTTGTGTTCCTCGGCCATAATCGCCGAGTCTCTCTCCCAGCTCAGGCCGAAATCCTCCCGAGAGCACGCCAGTGTAGTCAACTCTGCAATCATGTTTTGCAGGGACGGGTTTTGAAGTTCGCTGATGGCAGTGGGCAATTCGACCGTAAACGAGCGAGCACGACGCATGCGACGGAACGGGGTTAAAAGAATTGCCAGGTCGCTCTCCTCAAAATCCGTCTCGTCCTGGTTGGGCTCGTCGGTGTTTGGCATCAGAACATCGCGCAACGGGCCAACAATACTATGCTGGAAGCCTGCAGATGGGGTGCTGACAATCCGGACGTGGACATTCGGTAGATTGAGACTGGTATTAGTTCTTGCTGGGAAGATGTCGTGCTGGCCTTGAGGTACTCTCCCAGAATCGGTCCAATCCGGCAACAGCCAGTCTAGGAACCGGGTGACCTGGTGCCAGCCTTGAACGAGTTGACCGGGATCGTGCACATTTGGCGAGTGGATGTCGATGTTGATCGCCTTGAGTTTCTCAAAGGGAACGGGGATATGGACATCTTCATCTTTGGTATGATGCCATCGTGTGTCGATGTATTTTACACCTTTTTCCGGTTCCGCCGTCCATGGCGTTCCTTCTTCATTGAGGCAAGTAACCACAGACATGAGCCGTCGAGGATTAATGTCGAAGGTCAGCACAAAGTCGTCGTGCTGGCAAAAGTCGACTTCATCGTGGACGGCTCGACTAGCACGAGTTAGCGCATCGGCCGAACATGTATTGACACATTGCTTGTAGATACTTACTCGAATTTCAGGTGGCAGTTTTCCGAAGTCTCCCAAGCCCTTGGGAGCAGGGGACGGATCCATTTCGCGTTAGAGTGTTAAAACTCTTGTAACTTTGCTGGGGTGTTGATGGTGGTGAGAATACCGGTGAGCAATGGCGATGGAGGGAGGTATGTATATACGGAGAATCGACTCGGTGTGTGAAGGAGTAGGGCACTGTGCGCGAGGCAATTGAAATGTAAAAAGCGAATGAATGCCTACAAGGCGGGCGTTGTTCCCGAGATGGTTTATAAAGCGGTCTTTGTCGAGCCAGTGCGTATATCTCGTAGGTGAAGCATCCCTCTCGACAGTTCCACGTTGATCCAGCCTCGCAGCACAATCAGCTGCTGGCACCGCCAGAAGCACTAGCTTACTTGAGCGGCTCCAAAGAAGAGTACCAAAAAAGAGTATATGGCAGCGTCAGGAAAGACAAAGATGATGTTGAAAGGATGTGAATTGCGGCAAAAACCATAAAGCCGAACCATTACGGCGCATTGTCTGCCACGCTTTGTAACCAGTGCCTGCCGTGGTATCAACAATCGTCTCATTGTTCGAAATGATGTCGATTGTCTCTTCAAGTCCAGCTGATGCCATGTCAGGTGTTCGATCGTGGCTCGAGTATCAGCATAGACCAGGCCAACCCGTCAACGCATCTTTCGCTTGTTGGACGATATTCGATCTCGATGACCGAGTTGACAGAGCAGACGTCAGAGGCTCAGAAAGGAGAAAGGCCTCATCAAACGACAAGAAGAAAAACATTCCATGTCCTCGTCCAACCAGTCGCTGCTCGGCGGTAAGGAACTCACAGGCAGTTGGCAAACTTCCTCTCAGCTCAGCTTCCGGCCAATCTCTCGCCAAGCGCCAATGCCAAACACGAACAACAACATGAAACCGGGCCACCCGTCCAACTTCTTTGTCTGCTTCTTTGTTTGTTCCTTGAAACATCAAACCGCAGTGGCCGGGGCTTAGACACCCATCGCGGTAACTTGTTCTGCCTCGCCTTGCCTTGCAATTAGCCGCCTGGTCAGTTCCCGAATGCCGTCCGCCGCAACATGCGCCAGTGGTCATTGTCGAGGCTGGTGCGATCTGCCCATGATCCATTGGCTCTCGATACACCTTGACTGCCTTGAGTTCGCGATCCACGCGCGAAAGGCCACAACTACAGACGACAAGAATAGGTTCGACCCGCGGCCATCTCGCGGCTGAAGGCCTGCAGCATCATGTTGTCTGCTGCCTTTACTTGACCTCGCCCGGCCTTCTATTCATGCAATGAATAGCCTGGGCTGGTAGCCTGGTACTGGGTCAAGCCGACTTTGTCTGTGGCATCTGCCGCTGACCGTCGACCACTCACTGACCGCAACGGAAAAAAGGTGCGTCAGAGTTTGATCTTGAGAGACGGAAGAATCGATAGATAAGAGGCAAGTCTATGTAGGTAGTTGAGCCTCGCCTCGCTTTTGCTGGTCTTTCACTTGCAGTATCGCTTTCTGCTGTGTGGTCTGCTTCCTATCTCTTTTCCTTTCCTTCTTTTTTTTATTTCCTACTGCAGTGCTGGGCATTCTGTTTACATTCATTCTACGGGAAACGGGTCTATTTCGTTTCTGTTCTGCGCTGGTCGCTCTCACAGTCATATATACGTTGTGGACGAGTCGTCAGACTTCCCCCGTTCGACCTATAATCCAGAATCAACGCCCTCTACTATCCGCCATCCGAAGAGTCCTAGCACAGGCACACACACACACCACTACAAGAATTCCATTCCGAGTCAGCAAACTTGAATTCGAGACAAAAGAACCATGAAATTCACCACCCGCCGCGTCGACTCAAGCGACGGCTTTCCCATCTCCCAGGCTCATCACACAACCAACCCATCAGACCTCGACTCAGAAGACCACCACCAGCATCATCACCGTCAACTACCACGAGCCCCATCCCTCCGTCGCCTCCACCACTTCCGCACAATCATCCTTCCAATCCTCCTAACCCTCGTCTTCACGACTTTAATCCTCGGTTCCATCTACGCATACTGCGTCGCCAAACCACACACCGACATTGCGGACTTGCTTGCACAAAACAGCACCGCTGAGGCTGACAGTTCGTTGTTTCAACGATCACCGGCACTGCGAGACACCTCTCCATCCTCAGATTCATCCTCTGATTCACTTCTTGCACTGCTTTTCTACACCCTCACCACCCCCACAATCAGCATCATCCACCTCTTTTTCGAAATCGTCATACACCACAACAGTAACACTCCCACTCGGGGTCATCCCCTTCTGTCCCGTCCCACAATCTACTTCTCCATCCTTTCTCTCTCCTCTCTTCTCGTGGCAGGCTGGATCACAAATCTAAGTTTCTGGATCCACTGCGAACTAGCCACCTCAACGTCGAACCACAAGTCTCTGGACGGTTCTTCAAACTCAAACTTGGTACCGTCGTCTCAGGCGATCTGTCCACCCCAGATCCGCGGCCACTTCATGTACGGGATCCACGAAGTGAGCATTGCCAAAGCCGTGGTGGGCGGGGTTGTTTTGTGTCTCTATTTGGGATATATTGCGTGCTTGGTTTCGGAATTGAGGGCGCAGAAACGGGTGTGGAGACTTATTGGGACGGATCAGAAATTGGAGCATGGGGAAGCGGCGGAGGAGGATGTTGAGGTGATACGTGTGGATGTTGGAAGGAAATGAGAAAGATACATGAGTGAGATGTGAAATGTGTGTCGGATGGCAATGCAGCGTACCTAGTTGCATTTACAGTGTTGCATGATATATGCTTTTGGTCGGGTTTAGTCAAGCTACAGTAGATTTTAATGCCGTCACAGCAGTCAGATGGGTACCGGCTATCAGCCATATCTGAAACAGCAAGAGAGCTAGGTGTTTATTACTCGGGGGGATATTGCCAATATCAGTACCATGATCTATGGTTCCTTGTGTCTGCCTAAAGTAAAACAAGTTTGCCTGCATTGAGAGAAGAAAAGAGAACAACGGAATGCGAGTCTAATTTAGTCAAGCAAAGCAAAGTAACTAAGCGAATAATTGATAGAATCCAATTCCCGTCTATACTCACCTATATATGAACACAATAATTGGGAATAAAATCAGGGAATAAAATCAGGGAATAAAATCAGGGAATAAAATCAGGGAATAAAATCAGGGAATAAAATCAGGGTAGAGACGAGACCCGACCGAACCGGACACCAATGTACCAGTACTATGTACCAGCACCAGCACTCGTAGTCGTAGTCTCGATATATCATCGTCCTGAGAACCGATATGAGTCCACTACCATGGAAACATGAGATACAGTATCATACAGTCCATTTTTCATCGACGGGCCAATGTCTTGTCTAATAAAGAATCTACCTCGATTAAACCCGCCAGGCAAGGCAAATGCCGCCACAGGATGTGATCTACGACGCCGCCTTGACTTTCTTGCCCTCTTTCTCCGGACCCGGCTGGATGCGAGCCATCATCTCCTCTCGCTGCATGAGATGCCCAACTCGCTCCAGCAACCCCAGCAGTCCTCTCATGCTATTACCCCATTCATCCAGGATCTCATCAGGTCCCCGCTTGACTTCGAAACTGACCACCCTCGCAGGCCGGTCGATACGGGCATACACCGTCTTCTTCGTGACAAGATCGGAAATATACTTCTCCGTTTCTTCCTCCGACAGATCCAACAACTCGGTCAGACGCGGAAAGGTGATGCGAGTATAGTATCTTGCAATCACACGAACGTTGTGCTCAATCACTCGGTGCCGCAGGGCTTCGTATCGGGTATGTGCTTTGGGATCGGTAGCATCAGAAGTTTTGGAAAAGATGTCAGTCGAACACAAATGGTCGCCGTATTGTTGTTCAATCATAGGCCAGCGCATCAGTTCGGGGATGGTGAATTGTTTGAGCAGCGCCGCGTCCTTAGGCACCAAGTCGGCATTGCGGCTGTCCTGTGCAACGCGGTGCAGGAGATCCGATTGTTCATTGTCGTAAGGTGCCAGGAGAACAAAATAGATGACTCGCTGGAGCACGGCCCGCAGCTGGTCTGGGTTCTGTTCGACAGATTCCGTGTCCAGGACTTGTCGATAATGCTTGCAGACCTCGAGGTATTTGTCTTCGTGTTTGGCCAGCGTGATTTGTTGTTCATAATACCGCAGTTTGAGGTCGGTCACGTCGTCTTCCTTCTCTGGCGGAGGCTCATCCGCCGACCTCTTCTTTTCCTTTTCTTCTCGTTCCTTTTTCTCCTTTTCCAACTGCTCCGGCGTCTTTTTGGGTTTGCGGGCAAAATATTTCGTGCCGATTTTGCGGCTCAGGATGCCTGCTTGCGTCCAGTCGTCGTTTTGTATACATAGGTCCACTTGTTCGAGAATGAATTCCGTCTTTTCTCGCCGCGTCATCGATCCAAACGTCTCAACCTGCAACTCGCATAGGATGTCGCATGCTGATTTGATGTCGCCTTGTTCTTTCTTGATGTTCGACAGTATCCGTGTGATTCTAGCACGCTCCACTTCGACGAAGATCTGGCCGTTACGTTAATCAAAAGGGTGTCTCAAAAACAGGCAATGCCGCCACCCACCTTGCCCTCGGTCACCGTCCGCAGCGCCTCGATGACACTGAGCTTGGTCTCCAAGCTTGGCGTGTCGTCCAGGAACCCCATAACTGTCTGCACCATGTTGGTAATGGCTTGTTTGAGTTGTCCATGTTTCTTCGACAGCAGTTGAAGTTGTTCATTCAGTAAACTCCAGTCGCCCGCCTCTTTACATAATGTCACGATGGTAACTAGGCACCGAGATGTGGTGGCAAGATCTGAGGACTGAGTTTTCGGTTAGTTGGTCTGCTCGAGTGGACACAAGGGGAGGATGCGGACATACCTGTCTGGCTTGTTTTTCGAGAGGGAGGATCTTGTCGATAGCTTTTTGCAGGTCGGTCTAGATGGATGTTAGTACAATATTCCCAAAGTCGACGGCAGTTGTACCTTTGCCAGTGCCTCTGCCTCTGGTAGGATCCTGTCCGCGTCTTTGGAGAAGTCCTTCTCCGGTTTGAAGAGTGCGCCGTCCGACATTGTGGCGGATCTGGGCTAGGATCGGTTCAGGGAGCGGGCGAGGTATTTGAAGGACAAAGGCAGGCTTCCAATGCCTATTAGGGTTCAGGATGTTGCGTCGAGAAACAGACGGGAAGGACTGGATGAGCGATGTGGTCATTCGGCTGCAATCAATAATGATACTAATTAGTAGTAGGTACTGTATGGCTGAGCTCAACTTGACCTGTCAGTCCGAGACGCAGCGCAGCGCAGCCACTTGACGCGTTCCTTGGCGCCTGATCTGCGGTCCCATTCGCCAGCCTTGCGGAGAGACGCCCCTGGCACTACTATACTACAGTGTATACCTCCAGTAGATATGGACTACCAGTTTGCACTACTCGTAGTACTACTATTTGTCCCTGGCATAATCAGACAGCGAGCGGAAGAGCAGCCTATTGTTCAGAGTTTTGAAGCATGACATTTTCATTCATGTTGAGGAAGATTGTACGCTTCAACAGCAGCATCTCTTTCTTTTTATCCCATCTATCATGTGTACCCATCCACATGAGAAACCCAACAGCCTGTCGTAGCTTGCATAGTCTATCACCTATATGGACCTCTATCTACACGCTACCCAAAAACCCTTGCGACTCAAGCATCAACACAATTTCATGCACAATACTCCGAACGGATTGCTTCTCGCAGTCAACCGTCAGGTCGGCATCGTCAGGAGTCTCGTACGGATCATTGACACCGGTGAAGTTCTGAATGGAGTTTCTCCTGGCTCGGGCATACACGCCTCGCTTATCCGTCTTTTCGCAGTATTCTAGCGGGGTTGCAACGTGGACCAGGAAGAAGCTGCCGTATTGCTGCACTGTCTTGCGGGCATCTTTGCGCGCCGCGTCAAAGGGTGCAATCGGCGCAGCAATGACGGCCGCACCGGCCTTGGTCAGCTCGCTAGCGACAAAGGCGATACGGGCAATGTTGATATCCCGATCCTCTCGGGTGAAACCGAGCTCGGAGGACAGCTCATGGCGGACGGTTTCGCCCAACAGCAAAGAGACTGGACGACTTCCTTGTTCGTTGAAGGTCACCTGCAATGCTCGTGCAATGGCGTCCTTGCCAGAGTTCTGATAGCCGGTAAGGAAAATGGTGAACCCTTGTTTGGCACGCGGAGGATGCGACTCCCGCAGCACCTTGACGACTTCGGGATAGGAGAACCACTCCGGGATAGGTGCGCCCACCTTGAGGCGTCTTCGCAGTTCCGTTCCCGAGATGTCCAAAGTCTTGACTCCCGCCGGGACCTCGTCCTTGGGTCTGTATTCGTCGGTATCCGGGAGATAGGTCATCATCTGGAACTCCACGACCTCGATACCCAACTCCTGACGGTACTTCTCGACCGCGTGCTGGGCATCATACGGACCATAAAAGTCCTTTCCGGCACTGTTTTTGCCCGGACCGGCGTGGTCTCGTCCAATAATGAAATGAGTGGCACCATGGTTCTTGCGGATGATGGCATGCCAGATGGCCTCGCGGGGGCCACCCATACGCATTGCCAGACCGAGCAGCCCTAGCACGGCCATCCCGTTAGGATACCGGGGCATGAGCGCTTCATAGACACGGACACGAGTGAAATGGTCGATATCACCCGGCTTGGTGAGACCGACCACGGGGTGAATGAGGACGTTGGCCTGGCGCGCGCGAGCAGCACGCACGGTCAGCTCACGATGGGCCCGGTGCATCGGGTTTCTGGTCTGGAAAGCCACCACACGCGACCATCCCAACTTCTCAAAATGTAAACGCAGCTCGGCGGGGGTGTAGCGCAGAGCAACATAATCGTAGTGGTTCAGGCGGTTGACGGCCTCAATCTTTCCGCCAATGTAGTATTCTTTGGTGCTGTTCATAAGATAAACGATGGCCGGGTGCTCCGGGTCTCCCCCAAAGACTTCTTGTGCCTCCTTTTGCTTGTCCGGTTGGTAGACATCGTCCACGGTCAAGATCGCCAGATTACGGTCGTCTCGGAAGTCCCGAAGGGTGATCCGGGCGCCAGGCTTGATGCTGAGACGCTCAATGACCTCGCCAGACACATCAAGGCAGATGGGCATGCTGAACAGCAGTCCGCTGGCGAGACGCAGGTTCTCCACCACGCCATTATAATCTTGCTGGTTCATGAACCCTTCCAGCGGAGAGAAGCCTCCATTGAGAATGAGCTCGAGATCGCACAACTGGCGTTCATTGAGGGTGAGGGCAGGCAACCTGTCAGCTTCGGCGGCCAGCTGATCATGACGAGGAGCATCTCGGGCGAGGAGATCCTTCAGGACTCCTCCATGCGGTGGGTTGGCCATGGCGATATAAACAGAGACGACGTGGAAGATGTTCCCACAAATTCAGAGCAGTGTATATAGGGAAGAATAGAGTAAGGAAAGAAGCAAGAGACAACCCGCCTGGCTAACCCCCGACTCCCGAGTATATATGTACGTTGCGGAGCAGCAACAAGACGGCAAGGCCGCGTCAGGCAAATAGTCAGTAATAGGAATAAGAAACACTGGCGGGCACGCATAGACCAGACCCCCCGCCGCCGCGAAGCCTGGCGGCAGAACAAATTTTCGCCTTCCGCGCTCAGCACTTCGGATCGACAGGGCTGCGTGGAAAAATCGAGCTCCCACGTAGGCCCGTCTGGCATCACCGCCCACTCACCCCCCTGTCATCGCTTGTCCGACAGGTGCCCTAGCCTGTCCGGTTGGCTTGGGCGGACAAAGGGGGGCGGCCCCAGTGGCCGGGCATGCCTGACGGTTCAGGATAAGAGGATTAGGGGACTCCTCAGATCTCCTAGCGGGCCCTGGCAGCAGCGCCCGCTGTCTACCATATTGTTGACGGACAAGAAGCTCATCAACCTGCCTGTCCTCAGCGGCTTGCACAAGGACGAGTTTCCAGATCAGCTTACGCGAAGATCAAGGTCTTGATCGCTAAGCGTACCGTCTCCTCTCTGCGTCCTATAGCGTTTTTCTCGTCATCAATCCGATGCATTGGCTGGCATGGTTTCGCCGTCAAACAGAACACGGAGAACGAGAAGAGTCGACGACTCGGAACGCGTGACACAGGCGACCAACGAGGCCAACTGGCACGACCAGCATCTGCGCCATGAGGTCGTAATCAGAACAGCTGTCAAGAGACACCCAACTACTACATTAATAAGTTATGGCGTGATGGCAGCTATGTCCATTCCTTAGGTAGTTCTTGAAAATAATTCATATGGGTGATGCCTTGCATCTGGTCGTCTACTTCGTCTACCAGTAGGTAATATTTGATTCATGTACAAGCTCTCCGTACTGTGCGTACTCTCTCAGGAGAGCGGCGCGGCTTTTCTCTTGCCGGGTCCCTTCTATTTTGCCCTGCGTTGACGTCGTGTACTAGTATGCAAGGTACGTAGCACAAGCCCCCACTCATAAACGTTCAGGCCAGAAGTCACTGGCATTTCCCCAACTTATTGCTGACGCCAATCCCCGAAACGCCGACGCTATGCTCACAATGCAAAAAGACAGACCTCCAAACATCATCATGTCTGGATGCTGACCTTTTGCAACGCTTGCTCCAAAGCTTCCTGTTCTCTTTTCTTCTCTTGTTCCATCAAAAACTGCGCGTACTTGGAACGAGGGTTATGAATGCCACACTCGGTCTTCTGTTTACCCTTCCATCGACCAGCTCGTTCATCTTCACCCTCCTTGACGGGTTGAGTGGAGTGCCAGTCACCGACACTCTTGTAACCTTGGTCTAGGAGGGCATTGTAAGGCACATCGTTGTCCTTCATGTATTGTTGCACCTGCTGGAAGCTCCAGTTGGCCAATGGATTGATCTTGAGCAAGCCGGCCTCATCAACCTCGATGATGTCCAGAGAGCCTCGCGCACCTCCCTGACTCCTTCGTCGGCCAGTCAGGACAGCATAGGCTTGAAGTTCACGGTATGCCCGCTCGGCCGGTTCAACCTTGGCCAAGTAGTCATACCTCTCTTCGTCCGTCTCCCACAGCTTGTCACCATACTTGGCAGCAAACTCTTCTGCTGTTTCAACCCCCGCTGGTTTGAAGGTATGGATGTTGATCAAAGGGTACTTGGCCCGCACCTTTTCCACCAATTCCAAGGTCTCGGGGAAGTGATGTAGGGTGTCGATGAAGATGAGATCAACCATTTGAGGTCGAGGTACCTTCAACTTGGAGAGCATGTCAAGTTGGACGAGACCTGTCAGGCCGAAGGCGGTGGTCTGGTAGAGGTGTGGCAGGGTGGTGATGCACCATCGAAGAATCTCTTCTGGTTCGAGGAATTGAAGTTGTCGGTTGATGAATTTCAGGTGAGGCTTGGTAAAGTATACTTCGGGCAGCCCCAGCTCACTGTTGTTGCCGCTGGCATACCCTGAGTCTGCACCACTCTTGTCGCTTCTCCCACTAGGGGACTGGGCTCGAGAAGACATAATGGCAAACAGGGGCTTAGGGCGCTTGGGTTGCGTTGGGGAGCAGAGGAGGGATAGTATGAGAGAGGTAGAAGACCCGGGCAGACGAAGAACGGATTGATTGAGTTGGATCAGGCAGACGAGGATGATGATGATGAAAGAGCTGAAACTCCCACCTACCTAGCTAGGTCCTTCTTCCCTTTTACTCCGTGGTGCTACCCTTACAAATCCACCGTCGCAACCGTAAGATAATATCATTGTTCGAGCACGCAATTCAGTTTGTGGATCACGTTCGGATGTCGAGAGGCTCGCAGGACACCGAGTGCCGGTCGAGATGCGTCAAAATGGTGAGAAAAGTCGACATCGGACGGTCACGTGCAATCACGCCATCGATGGCAAAAGCTGGGTGATGGAGGCTCATTCTTTTCAGTGGGTCGGCGCCCCTTCAACAACGAGGTCGACTGGTTGTCTCTTCCGGTCAGAATGGGACGATGGACCATTTGTCCGTCTCATCATGCTTTTTAATCTGCATCGAAGGCGTGTGGAAGCTGGGCCAGAGCTCCGGCTCTTGCAGAGGCCACTCCAGAGCCGGCAGTCGGTCAGCGCGCTGCTGCCTTGAAGCCTGGATTCTCCGAGCACCTCATTCAGCCAAGATTTGACGATTTTCTGTCCTCGGCCAGTGGTCGACACCCGCTTTTGCATTTCAATAGTAGTATGATCATCCCTCTGACCGCAGTCGAGTGATTCGAACATGTTGTTGTGTAGCTCACAATGACGAAGACGGAGTCCAGGTTTGAAGTGACTTGAATTTGTGCGGGGAGCGCTGGTCACGTGTCGCAAAATCACGTGCAACTTGTCGTCACGTGGGCGATATCCGATTTTGAGAAGTCGACATTGGGTTGGACCGCTCTATTGAAACAGTGTTATACTGTCCGAAGTACTATAGTACACCTTTTGATAATGTCTAGCAGAGTTCTTAAAGTGTAGCTGATGCTGGGCGTGACCATTGTCACTGGATCGAGCGTCCTAGGTAGGATCTTGGATATCACTACGCGTGTCTTGCGCGAAGGTTGCGAGTATGCAGTCGCATTACGGTTCTGTGTGGAAAGCATACTGTCTACCCCGGCAATCCTCACTCTGCTCAGTCTACCGTACCTAAGCAGAGTCAGACATGAAACAACAATAAGTAAGTTCGTTCAAGTGGTGGTTAGTAACTGAATGCTGGATTGGTTCGCGTTCCATCCATTTCCAGTTTGTTTGCGTTCCTGCATTGGGTTAGTAGCCGATGACGTCGCTTTGCAGCCAATGCAACAGCTTCCTTTTTTGACTTTGGTTTTTCTGCGTCGCGGTCTCGACAAAGTGCGCGCTGGTAGAGTCCATGTATGGTTCAATCCACAACATCCACGATCCTATACCACAGCTGATAGCACGACCGCGAGGTCAACGCCATTCAAGTTGAGAAATGGCGCCCCCTTCACCTCGCTCCCCCAAACCCACACTGGGCAAGGACACTCTGGCACGCAGCCCCTCCTACCTCGATGATCACCTCGAATACAAATCCCATCAGTCAGGGCCCACGACGAGCATTGACGGTGTTCTGGAGCAGCCCGTTCGAAGTCCGCGCTCTACTGTGTCCCACCATGGCTCGCTTTCCCAAAGAAGATCTATCAGTGCAATCTCTCCATCACCTATCGTCAGTCAAGAGAGCGGGACTATTCATACCATTTCTCACACCAATTGTGTTCCCGAGCATGGCAATCCTGCCAAACTGGTTGCCACGATATATTACAACTCCGCCGCTCCGCGACACGCTCATGTCCATCCAGACCAGTCACCACCGGCTCGACCGACTGACTCTATTCCCTTGCCTGAGATCGCAGAAGGTTCAGCGCCGACAACGAGCATTTCTGAGTACCCGCTGGAACCGCCTGTGCCTGAACCCGAGCCACTCGACCATCTCTACGGAGCCTACATCTCTCAACTATGCTTGACGCACTTTCTAGCCACCCTCGACAGTCTGCTCATTCACAACAAGTCTGAGGAAAGGCGATTGACTTCGTCCCATCGATGCCTTGCCCCCGATTCAAGCAAGCCCAGAGTCGTGGAAGTGACCTTTTCACCTCCCCCAAATCCGGAATACCTCCCTTTCTCCCTTATCTCCAAACACGAGTCGATCTATAAGTTCGAGCGCGAATGGAATTGTGAGGTTGTGTTGCAGCCGTCCACTGTGTACCGTCGCTACAAGCGGCTCTGTGTTTTTGACATGGATTCCACTCTGATCCAGCAAGAAGTGATCGATGAGATTGCAGCCTTTATCGGTGTCAAGGAGGCAGTCGCTGCCATCACGGAGCGTGCAATGAACGGCGAACTCGACTTCTCCGCTTCGCTGAAGGAAAGGGTTTCTCTACTGAAGGGGGTTCCTAGTGACGTGTTTGAACATCTCAAACCAAAGCTTGTCATTACCCCTGGGGCCAAGGAGTTATGCAAATGTCTGAAACGACTGGGATTTACTCTAGCTGTCTTGAGCGGCGGATTTCAGCCTCTTGCCGACTGGCTAGCCCATCAACTCGGCCTTGACCACGCGTTTGCGAACCATCTCATTGTAGACCCGGACACCAAGACTCTGACAGGCGAACTTGACCCGAACCATCCGATTGTGGACGCTCAGCACAAACGAAATCTCCTGATCAGTCTGGCCTCTGGCAAGGGCATCCCCTTGGCGCAGACAATGGCTGTGGGAGATGGAGCCAACGACCTGCCTATGCTCCAAACCGCTGGCTTGGGCGTGGCTTTGAATGCGAAGTCCAAAGTACAAATGGAGGCACCGGCGAGGTTGAACGTCCACGAAAGCATGCTCGACTTGATTTACCTCCTAGGGTTGACGGGAGAAGAAGTTGAAGAGCTTCTGAAAGATTGAGCATGGCGGCATGGCTTAGGTCAAGCTGTTTCAGCATCATTTTCACCACCTCCACTTGCTAAGAGTCAGCTTGAAGAGGAAGCGTGCCATGCAACATATTTATATGCCGCCGGTTTACTATCCTGCTAGAGGCATGCGTGTGTCGTCTCCTAAGTCGTGAAGAGTCCTACATGGTAGGATGAAATGAAGGCCTCAAGAGCATGTTATACAAGCAGTCCATGTGTTCACAATCCCCCAGGCACCATTCCTTTAACCTTGCATATCGCCTAGTCCGGGATTATGCATCTGCATCTATTATGCCTGCAACCTCAAACTTCCGATAAGCTCATTTTTTCCACAAGCAATACCATGGAAATCGTACTCAGTACGGAGATGCAGTGGCACATTGCAATAGAGAATCCACCGGGCAGTTCTTTTTATAAATGATATTCTTGAGGGTCGTTGACCTTGACTCCCAGTCTCTCCCAGAAGCCCTCGACTCCCATATCTTCTTGGCCACTAGATGCGGGAAGCAGTGTCAGTGTCAGTTTGGTGGTCTGGTTTCGTTTCAGATAACGGGGAGGGAGACGGATGTCGTTTGGACGAGAACTTCAAACTTACTCTTGCCTTTCCACGACCATGGGTTCCGTCTGTCCAGCCGCCTTGTCTGGGTTTCGGAAGATGATATTATATTTCATGCCCAGCGTCATATGAATGGCGCCCGGATACGGACCATACGTCTCCGTCGGTTCCTTGCCCTCAATCATCGCCTTTATGTTTTTCGCCACGGCCTGGGCCTGCGCCATGCCCGGCCTCGCGGCCTTTTGGATCCCCGTATCCGCAATATCACCGACAGCAAAGATGTTGGGGTATTTTGGGTCAGCGAGCTGCAACGTCGGGCGGACGCGAAGAAAGCCGTTCTCTGGGTTAATCAGCGACCCTGGCGTCGACTGGTCAAGTCCAGCGACTAGAGCATTATTTGGTTTTTGACCCGTGGCCAGAATCACTAGTTCTGTGGGGATGGTTTTGCCATTTGTCAATTGGACGTCGAAGGGTTTGCCTGTGCCATTATCAACAAATCCAGTCGGGGGAATGACGACTCGGGTGCCGGTTATAAGGTTGATTCCTAGGTCGCGGCACCGGTGGGACACGAGCTCGTGCAACTTTTCGTGGAATTGAGGCATGACGCGGTTCCGGGATTGAACGAGCGTGATGTTTTTGTCGGGGTAGTATTCTTTCAGGTCGGTGGCCATTTGTACGCCTACGGCGCCCCCACCGGCGATGATGATCGATTTTGCCCGTTTGACCATCGCTTGGTGGGACTGGAGGTAGGAGACGGACGGTTTCTTCTCGTCGCTCTTCATCATCCCGGGCTCGGTGAGTGTTGTTCCGGTTGCTAGGGCGAGGTATTCGAAAGGGAGTTGCTTGGATCCTTGCCATTCTCGGTCGAGGTCGAGGTGGCGTGGCTGGACGGCCAGTACGCGCGCTTGGATTACGGCGTGGTTGGTGCTGTTGGGGGTGCCGGTGAATAGGCCGCTGTAGGGGACGAAGGCTTTGTGTTCTTGGCCTGGGACGATGGCGAAGCGAGGCTGTGGAAGAACACGCCGGTGGCGTCAGTTTGTGCATTCATTGCAGACCAAAGCTCCAGAGCTTGTCCCTGAATCGGTAGGGGGACGGAAGGGGACCGACACTTACAAATGTGAATAAATGATGGAAGTGGCTATGTGGCTCGATCAAGAGAACCTAGGGATGCCATCATGTTAGTTTCGTGCCAACGAGGCATAAACTGTCTTGTTTCCCACTGCATGATGCGACCATGTACAAGGATGCCGCATGTATCTCTTCATGCAGTGGGAGGCTGAAAGTCGCTTTGCTTTACTTTGCGGTCCCAGGTATATAGGTCCTTTGGATCAGTAGGTACTCACCCTATGCGTCGCCGGCACAACCTGCGCCAATTCCTTTGCCGTGTTCTGCAGAAGTGATACATGATCCGTTAGTCGCGTATACTTTTCGAAATCGGGTTCAAGTTTTGCAAAAAGGGGGGGTGGTGTAGGCTTGCTTACCCGTCCAACATAACTCCCTCCAACCACAACGACATTCTTGAGAACGTTCGACATCTCTTTTCCTGGCGCTGTCTCACTGCCAAAATTCTTGGAGAGTCCGAGTCCGAGTCGTGTTTCTGATGCAGCGAATTCGAAATCCCGATTCCAATCCCAATGTACCACGTCCGTCACGAAAGAATGGTATCGGACATGTAAAACCACCAGCAGCGCAAATGCAAACAGAATGGACCACCACCACTGGCACCGGCACCAAGAATTTGAAATTGAACCCTGACTTCTATCCTGTCTGTGATTCTTGTTCTGATCGTTTTTCTTTTCTGTTACGGGTACTCCAAGTCCTCTTCTGCCTCTAGACACCATACCATCACTCAAGAAGTGGTCAAAAGCATTATTATTAATTTATACCATTTGATATATATACATACACTAGTATCGTATTCGCACCGGGCACCCGATATACGGACGGCTCTGGCGGTCGGCACTTTCGGGATCCCGTCAACTATACAGTACTAGTACTACCTACAAAGTTGTCGCCGCGTACGTCCCTGGGAAGTGACTCCATCCGCCTCAATCGTAGTGGCGCCGGCGTCCAGGAACAAAACAAAGGCGGAACACATTCCGATGATTGATTGGTTGTGATTGATCTGATTAGATGAGCCATCTCGGCTTTACGATGAATGACAGTCTCGGCCGATTCGGATCGGGAGGTACATACGACGAGGCTGCTACCAGCTGAGCTGCCCTCCGGCTCCGGGATCGGTGCAAAAGCTGGAAAAAGCCAATAATAAATGCATTCCTTCTTTCTACTGTATTTCAGCTCAACGTCTGCAAAAGCTGCCAATGGCCATGCTCCATTCTCAATTCGCAGAGCTCGCTTGCTAAGTTGTGATTGTGATTCCTGCCGTCCATCACCGCTGCATAGAAAGAAGAGAGAAGGAAATAAAAAAGAATCGAAGCAAACCAGCACACATATGCTGCATGCGCTGTGCTGTCCAGGAGACACAAAGAAGATTGATGATTCAACGCTTGATTGCAGTGATCGATCCCATCTCTCTGCACGCTACCTACTAACTCCCAGCTCTGAGACAAGAGACAAGATAACGTGGTAACCAAGGGTATCAATCAGTTCAGCCATTCCATCTCCATTCCGACCGAGCCCATTCATCTGCAGTGCGCCGTCCGCCAAAGCAAAAACAACTGTGATTCCGACTCAGTTCACTTCCTCTGCTGTGATTAATTTGCTGTTGCTGTCTTGTGTTGTTGGCCCAACTCATTCACGGCTTAGTTTAGTCGTCTTTGCTTTTAACCACTTGACCATCACCGCTGATGAGACAGAACTTGTTGAAATCCGCGGTGAGATGGAGATTCCCTGTGCCGACATCGACAGTCGAGTTGGAATTGCCCGCAGTTTTGGAGGCAAAGAAGCTTTCCATCTGTTGCTGTGCATTGATTGCTACACTGATGGTTCGCGATTCCTGTAACACATAGAGAACCACAACTTTGGCGAAGTCAACCTCCTTGTCCGATATCGAACCATCGTCGTCACTGCTGCCGTTTCCAACGGCGCTGGTGGAAGCTGGCGTGGCTCCTGAGGCTGTTGGTGATGAAGAGGCTGAAATCGGCCCTCCAGTCAAGCTTGTTACAACTCCCGTATCGGCAGATGCGGTGGGGCTTGAGGCACTGCTCGCCGATGCAGAAGTGGCTTGGAAGACAATGCCGTTGGATGTTGTTGCCTCATTCTGTCGTCTTTCCGGCTGCACCCCGCTCGCTTGAGCTAGCCAAGGAGTGTCCGCGCCAGGAGCATTTCCGTCCATGACTGCTGGGGTTTCCATGCCAGGGAGCATAACAAATCGTCTTGCTTTCCCACTCTGGTTGATACTGCTGGAGTTGAAGTCCACAAGTGAGTTTTCGCTGGCACAAGAGAGATTGTTTGTGGAGAAGACAGAGAGGATGGTAGACACATTGAGCGATATCTTGAACTGATCCTGCCCATCGGTAAGAGATGGTAACACTGATGATCCAATAGTCGCATTCTTGTACTCGGTGGTCCCGTCCTTGAGAGTTCGTCTCAAGCAATCGTCGGTGTTCCCAGCCGTCTCACATTGACTTCCAATGAAGCCATTCGCGCAGATGCAAGCACACGTGCTACCACTGGTGATGCTGGTCCCACCATTGCCACAGGGATGACTGGAGGCACATCCTGTGACATTGCCGTCTTTGTGTTGTTTCGGCACAAGAATTAGAAAGATGGGTATCAATACAGCCGCAGCGATGAGAATGATGACGGTGACAATAAGAGAGAAAAAGACGGGCATTGTCATACCGCAACACCTGCGTCTTTGCTTGGGAGGAGGTTCCTTGGACAGGTCTGTGGTCGATGCATAGGCACCGCCTTTCTCACCCAGGGGCCATTCAGAGTCCTTTCGGTGGGTCGGGGTCCCTCCAGCGGCCGGAGCTGGAAAGGCTGAGATCATGTCCGACATGGTAGAGTGACGGTTTTTGCCATCGAGTTTTTCGCTGCTGCCAAACATGTCCAGCATTCCGAGGCGACTCGCTGTTCTGCCTCGATCGAGGTTTGCAGCTAGCCGCGTGGCTCTCTTGATCAGGTCTGACAGGCTGGTTGTACTGCCCCTGTTTTCCGCCTCTTTCACGGCACCCATGTCTAGCTTGGGTGGCCGCCGAGTCGGAGGAATCTTGTCACTCATCGAAGGCTGTTCGATGCCCAGTCCGAGCAGTGGATTGGTAGATTGTCGAGAATGTCCTGAACCCGGTGTTTGCTCCAGCATATTAGTCGACGCAATTGTTCGAGGGGACTTTGGGGTTTGTAGGAACTCCCTATCGGCGGAGGGTGATGCGGGCGGAGAGGTGTCGAACGGCATTCTCACGGGTGTATAACTTCGTGAGCCAGGGGTCCCGGTTCTGTCTCCAAGAGGCGGTCTGGTGATGCCAGCGGCAACAGCTGCGCTGAGGGCATTCATTGTCTCGTTTCTGCCGGTGGACGCAGGAGCAGGTGCATTCTCGGGGAGATCTTGCTCCATATGGCTGGCGCGATTCTTGATTGTGGTCATGGCGGGCTTCGCTCTTTTTCCGAGACTGGCCTGTCGCACAATCTGTGGACTCTCGTCCGGAGTGCCTGGCCTGCTACCCTGCGGAGTATGGTCTCTAGGTTCTTCAATTCCAAGAACACCACTCTCGGCATAAACTGATCCCGAATACGCCCTCGACATAGGGTTCCGTTGGAACTTGGAGCTTGGTGTAGTGCCGGGGGTCGTGCCCGAGCTGGGATAATCTTCGGCCACAGGAGACATGTAGGACTCATTCATGTTGTATTGGCGGCGAGCAGGCTGCGAATGTTCTGGGTTGACTTTTCCTGGTCTTGAAGATGGAGGTGCAGTGGGAAACTTGAAGTCTTGAACGAGTATCCCAGTCGCAGGAGAGCTCTGCTGTGAACGCTGCTTGCCATCGAGTCTGACTGGAGGTGGAGCGACACCTACACCAGCGGGTACTTGTCGAGCACTGAGCTTGCCGCTGGAGGATGGCCTGACACCAGGGTGAGGGGGGAACTCTTGGGACTGTTGATACTGTTGGTACTGCGAGGGCTGAGCATATTCGAAGGTAGGTTTTTGTTGCTTGTAATTAGGATAGGCAAAGTTTGGTTTTGCTGGCTTCGGCCGAGCAGGATCCATCTTGGGGAGTCAGTGCAACCAGTGCCGATGATAGGAGCTTCCGATCTCAGTCGCGACGGTATCAAGTGAGCTGTGAATGTGGAGGAGACAGTCTTGGTTCAGTATTCCATGGGAAAGGCGTGTTCCTGACACGCGACAGTCAGATAGCAGGTCCTAGAAGTCTGAAATGATTGTTAGCATATGGAGGCTTGCTTGGTTTTATGGATAGCGAGCCAGCTGCCTGAGGATGCGGAACAAGGAATGGTATACCTGTATCGTGCGGTCTTCTGCCGATTTTCAACAAGAGGAAAGGCTTGGGTCTTGGTCTGAAAGGTGATGGCTGACAATGAGTCGTTGTCGCAATGAGACGGGATCGCCTGCGAGATCTGGACGAGGATGTTTGACAAGTCGCAAATGGAACTGCGCGAGCGGTGTTGGATATGGGAGATGAAAGAATTGAAGCTTCAATCCCACAGTGATCACATAGATCAAGCTGGAGTGAAGGTGCAGGAAAGAAAAGTCCGCCTGGGCGCTTTGAGCAGCGGACGAATGTGATGGCACCTCGATGTCCGACTCTACCTCCGGGGCAGAGATATCGTATCCAACGATGAGCGCGGTGAATAAAGCGGAAGGGAAGGTTGAGGAATGAATTAAGGTTAAGGGACGAAGTTCGACAGGCGTTGACTGAAGCCTGGTAAGAGGGGAGTAGAAGAGAATCTGGTCTTGAAGTGAAGTGAAAGTGAGCGACAATGGTCAGGAAGTGAGAGAACAGTGAAAGAGTCGCTGAACAAGCAGCTTGAAGTGGTGGTAGAGAGGTAGAGAGGTAGATCACGACAGTACTACCTGGTGTGCAACTGCGCGAGACTTCATCAGCTGAGGTCGAGGTATAGCAGCAGTGGCAGTAGTGGACTGTAGACTGCGGACTGCGCTGTTGTCGGAGAGTGCCAGGAGCCCAAACCTGCCCCATTTACACCACTAGACTTTCTCTCTCTATGCCTGTTCCTGGTGCATGTCGCCTCTAGCCTCACCATCGCCCGTTACTATCACGGCTGCTACCAGTAGCACGACGCTCGTCACGGATTCTCACAGTCGCAAATCCGTACAGGCCTCGTTCAGGGTCACGGATCCCTGGCCGTGGAGTTGTCTAGCTGGCAAACACACCTAAATCATTGGCCTGGCGCTCGCCAAATAACGGCTAGACGAAGCCTTGACACGTTCGCGTGCACCGAGAAGTGGTCCTTGTTAGCCAGATCTCCACCACTAGACATGCTCAAACATGGGTCTGCCTCGACTTGAAACAGCCGAGCCCTTTTTTGGGCCTCCTGTGTCGATTCCTGTGGCCTGCTCAGCCACCGGCCCCGGCGGGTTGCAGCAATTGTCGAGCTGCATTTACAGCGATTCCGTCGCTCGAAGAAGAGAATGATCGTGAAGAAGAATAGAACTGCGAACCACATGGAGATATGAAGATCTACAAGTCGATGACGCTGGTCGGCAATGACAGAAAAGAGGATACTCCAACCCGCACAGACAGACAGAGGGTCTGCCATCATCATCAACTACCCCAGATGGTCAGACCAGCTGAAGGTCCGTGGAGCGTCTGGATGACAGGCGGCCACGAGAAGAGAAGATCAATGGTACACAATCATCTCACGCTTAAATGGACCCACGACGTCGGTGATGTCGATTTCTTTATGCTATCCAGCCACTTCCAACCACAGGCTCCTTGAACTTCTATACAACATTGTACAATCGTTGCTGCTGCGGTTCCAGAGCGCCGGGAAATTGCATTTTCAGGGGTGTTTTCGCCCGAAGGACTTGCAGGTCAACCGAGCATTTCGTACCTCGTAAAACAAATAAAAATTTGGTTAGTAAGCAGCGTCTTGTCTTCACAGCGTACGCACCTTCAGAACATCCGACCATTTCCTTCGAGACTATAGGTAATGGACCTGTACAACGCAAAGCAACTGTCCTGGCATGAGAACTTGCTCCTTCAGAGGAGTACCACATACCACTGTATCACTTAACAACGTTTCAGGCTCAATGATGCCTCGCCTGTACGAACGCCATGGCTATTGATTGTCCCATCCAAACAATCGCGGTGTGCGGGTGGTGGGAAAAATATAAATCTTGAGGCCAAGTGACCAGTCCCATGACAAAATACCAGGTCTTGAGAAGTCCTCCCTTTTCCTCGAGAACTGTACAAAACCCAGCTCGGGTGATCATGGCCATGCTCATCTACCTGGTTCACAAAGCCTCTCACGATGCCTTCTGGCTCTTCTCTTCGCCTGCTACGAGTCGGACCTGCCGCCATTAAATACACACGTCCGCTACTACGCGGCCAAAGCGTGCCCACATCGTGGGACCTGCCTCGTCAAGAATTCTCTTGTACTACTAATATTTCCAATCGCAAGAAAAAGAGAACACTGCTCCTCTTCCCTCTCCATTCCCCCGTTCGTTCATTATGTCTGTGCCTGAGTCACAGACGTCCGTTCTTTGTCCCTGAACCGAGTTCCCAGTTTGACACCATCTTGGTTGATCCTGCATATATATTACGGACCAATTCATCAGCATGGAGAATTCTCCTGCTTCGAATCCCTCGACCAATTCTTCCCGCAAGTCCACCCAGTCAGGGCATCTGCCCGGAACACCAAAACGTGAGTGAAGGTCGAAAGTGGTGCTGGTTCTCTGCCGGACTGTGGGAGCCGCTGCTAATGCAACTACTATTCAGCACCATTTGACCCTCCTCGAAGGCGGTCATCCTTGTTCTTCACCAGAGTTCTACAATATAGCCAGTCTCCCAAAACCCCAAGTCGTGGTTCTTCGAACTTGGCCGAAAATCCGCAATCTGCAAGCGGACTTCCAACGTCCAGCATTGCCCGCAAGAGATTGACTTCCCCTTTGACGAGATCGGTCGCCATGCCAGGCCACGTTGCACAGATGCAGAGGCTCTTCCAGACAGCAAAAGCATCGCTACGGCTAGACGTTCGATATGCTAGCTCACCAAGCGGCGCAATCGACTCCAGGCTCCCGACGAGTCCAGAAGAAGAGAGCGCTAGCAGCACCGATAGCTGTACCCAGTTCGTGAAAGCAGAATCAGAAACACCATCCAAAGAATGGAGATATTCTCGGGCACCAAGGCTGCTTGCAGAGTTCGACATCGACGTCAGGGAGCCTTTCCCGGACGCATCTCCCCAGCTACCAGAACTGCTTTCTGTTGGCACAGACCAACGTGGGGCTGAGGTTGCAGAGCCTCCAAGCAGTGGTTTCACTTCTCCTGCGGACCGACCGGAGCTTGACCACCGGGAGTCCGACGATATTGTGTTGCCATCTTCCATGGACCAAACGGTCTCGACTGACGGCGCCAATGCGCAGGATGACAATCCTCGGTTATCTGCAAGTGCACTAGAGGGACCGCTGACAGATTTGCGAGTAAGTAGCGAAGCAGATATGGACGTTGATCTAACGGACGATTCGCCAATTGTCAACCTCCTCAATCGACGGTCTAGAGAAATAGTTGTACATCGTCAGACATCCCCAAAGGTCAAGGAAAATATCACCCTGTCTGCCCCTGCCAAAGCTGCTGCGGATTCAGCGAGGGTCAAGCGTGGTATGTTAAGCGACTTATTTTCCAAGCATCAGCCTCGCACAGAGAGCGACATAGATGTATCATCATCAGGATCCGGGGATTCTTCGAAACCTGCCATGACTCCCTGCCCTGATCCTTTGCTCCATGAGCGCGGCCCTGTGGTTCTATGCCCCAATCCAGGTCTGCACTATGGATCTTGCACGCCGAGCTCATTTGCCTATAGTGGTGCTACCCCAAGCCCGAATATGCAACACCATCATGGCCATCACCAGCACGCCATGCATTCCGCAATCCCCCAACCTCCTATGCCTTTCAACAGGGCCACCGCAACTGGCAGTCCCATGCCAATTCTGAAGGTCAAGTCACCTCCTGTCTCACCGGGTCGCATGAGGAATCGCCCTCACGATGCATGGAATGATGCGCAGCAAGTCGCCCAACGTCAACATCCTCGGCACCACCGTGAACAGCTCAACAGAGAGTTTTTGCACAGGGACTTCCTACCTAGATCTGCCGAGAACTTCCGACCCGGCTGGTACTATGCGAAAGAAAACTTACCTGCACTGAAGCCGCCAGGTCCGGCAATGTATTCTTTTTCCACAGCGGCCGCCAAAGTAGTTGGACATGACCCAGCACCTGATTCGAGGATTCGAGACTCATACAGAACTGATACTCTAACGCCACTGGCCAGACCACCAACCAGATTTCGAAAGAACGGCATCATCGCTCTTGCCAGTGCTCGTGGAGTTGGAAAGTATTACGCTACACCGGCCTATGGACCGCGACCTCCCAGTCGATCTAGTCATTCAAGGCCAGTGCATCTACCGGACTCCCAGAGGTTTAGGAGTAGTCCGCCAAGATCCTTTGCTGATTCGTCCCGAATCACATATCCGAGAAAACGTTCGCGTGAGCTTGACACTCCAAGCATCGACCCTCTGGAAGATGTCGCCGAGAGAGAAAGACCAGTCGATCCGAAACTCGCACTGGAGGAGGGCGAGGAGATAATCGAGGTTGATGAAGAGACTCGGGCGGCCGTTCGCATGAGTCTTTATGGGGCTACGACACTGGACGAACCCAACTCTGCTGGGAGAAGTATGAAAGAACTGAATCCAAATGTTGTGGCTGGACGAAAGGGTACACGATCGTCCGCCGGAAGAAAGAAACGACGCCCGAGTTACTGGGATGGAGACCTGGAGGAAGTGGTGCAAAGCCCAGCAGCCCGGCATGTCGTGAGCTCGCCAGTCAAAAAGGACGACGTGCGATCGCAACAGGCGGAAGTGGAATTTGAGGAAGACTCCGGTGTTGGGGGGATTCCTATGACTGATGGTGAGATAATAGTAGGGGACCTGGTTGAAGATAGGACGGAAGCAGGCGAAGACACCAAGATGTTGGGCTGATGGGTTCGCTCTGGGAAACCTGTATCATTCGGTAGGCGGGCATCGAGCCAGATGGAGGAAGAGTAGACAATGCCAAAAGGGGCTGTGTATGATTGGAATGATATATTGGCCTGAACTAGGCCTCAGTAGGCGTCACATTCTTGACATGCTCAAGACATCCGTGTTACATCGTACGCTATCAGGAGGGTGTCTTGCGCTTGAATGTCCTCGATCTTACTGCTTATATAAAGATGACTCGAGCCAAACTTTGATCGCACGTGGCAGAAAACAATAGGTAGGCACTTATATTATTCATTCTTCATTATTCGTAGCTAGCTACAGTACGTATTTTAGTGAGCTCTACCAAACAAAACATCAGGCTCAGTCAAGTTTCAACAGCCGGGACCGTGGTTCGGATGGCTGAGGTGACGAAGAAAACAATGTCTGTCTCTTACTAGTAGTCGAAGAGGAGGAGGTCTCGATTGACGAAGCAAGCTTTGCGCGCGAACCTGAAGCTGTGTGATTACCAGACTTTCCACTCGACACCAAGGGTGCAGATGATAGGAAGGAGGATGTACCGGCGGTGGCGGTACCATCGTTATCATCAAGTCGAGGCTCTCTGTCGGTATTGTTTACGCTGTCCGTATCATGATCACGGTATTCAGGGTCCAAGTCGTACAGATCGAGAAGCCCAAGTTCGCGCCGTACTCGCCGGATTTCGGAATCTAAAGTCTTAAGGGCGGAGATTGTAGATAAAAGACGTGGGATTGTCGAGGCCACGGAAGATGAGAAGTGGGACTGACAGTGGCGGAGGGTCGGGGGGACGAGAATGCCGTACCATTTTAGAGGGTCTTTGATGCCGCTGCTGGTGTTGGTGTCGGTGTTTGTACTAGGAACAGTCTTGATGGTGTATGAGCGGCAGGACAAGGACAGGCTTGATAATAGTTTGACTGGTAGAGTCTCGGACACGTTCAGGGTGGACGTGTTTGATGGGGCGGTGTGGTCTTGGTCGTTGTTGGGATTCGTGGATTGATGATTCTCTTTTTTGGGGAATTGAGACGTTGGAGTCGTGACTTGGTTGGGTTCTGTGTTGTCTTTCTCCGTGGGTAGAGAGTAAGGTACTGGTACCGGATCATCTTGCGGTGACGGTAGCCGTGTCTTCCCCTCTCGGCTTGTTTCTGAGATAATGGCAGCACCTGACGGCAGTTGGGTCTTCGGTTCTCTGTCCGTTTCTAAAATCCCAGCAGCACCGGCTCCGGTCTTGTCTTCTGACACCGTGGTTGTGTTCTCATCGAGTAGCGTGGGAAGGAAAGTGTCTAGGTCGATATCCACCTTCTTCGACGCCTTCATGCGCTTGTCGTAGCCTTCTTCGCCATACCGTCTGCCAGGGCCGAGGGTCGAGGTGCGGTTGGCTTGTGCAAGAGCAAAGAAGCCGGACGAAAATTCTTTGGATAGTTGTTCGCGGAGCCGGGTGTATTGGTCTAAAAAGGCCAGATAGGACTCGAGAAGCGAGTCGAGGCGGTGGGAGAGATCGGTTTCGTCGTTGTTATCCTCCTCCGGCTCGTTATCCGCCGTCTCGATCTTGGTATGGGCGGGCACTGGCTGGTGCCCACCATCTTCTGGGTCTTTCGGGAGTGATTCGAATTGTGACTTTGCTGGAGGTGATGTGGATGGCCGACTGGACGGAGGAGAGGGAAGAGACGAGGCCATCGTAAGGTGCCTATGTTGAAGTACTTCGACCGCAGTGATCAGAGAGACAGCTCGTAAAACATCGTTCGAGCAAACGAAGCTCGCACACTCTGTGTGTCAAGTATAGGCTTCGTGTAATCGGTCGCAACAATAGTACGCTGCTGCTGCTGCAATACGGGGGCATGGTGGATTTCCAATGGTGAATGTCCCGTTGGATGTTGTAGTAAAAACGAGGTTCGGCCGGATCGGAGATTCCAGGGACTTGAGCCGACGATTGACGCAACTATCGCCGTCGACGCAAATATTCGCCGCGGCGAAAGCGTGCAAAGCCGCCAAACTGCTGCTGTAGCCATCTTTCTGTTCAAGTTCTGCTTTCTTTTTTCTGCTGGATTACGATAAACAAGTTCTGTCGTCCTACGTTTCGGAAAGATTCAATTCCTGGGGTCTACGCCGATAGATAAAAGACGTGCAGCGACCCCCTACTCCCCGACACGAGCTTTCAGTTGACCATCCATTCCGCACCTTTTCGAGTCACGCTCTTCCCATATATCACGCCACTACATCGATTTGATACCACGACATTACCGTGTTTCCTCCCCACGTCGGTCTCTGCGAGTGTCGGTCTCTCTCCACAGATCGCCTGACTCGCTCCGCGCGATCCAGACCACTTTTACTTGCCCAGATCCCGATCCCGCATTTGCCCGCCGCATCTGTCTTCGGCAAATGGCTTCAGCGGCCCTGGCTACCGCGGCCGATACGTCAGCGATCAATGTGCGGTCGCTGTATCGGTCGCTGTTGCGCACGTCGAACCAGTTCGCCAATTACAATTTCAGAATGTACGCTCTCCGAAGGACGAGGGATGCTTTCCATGAGCATCAGCATGAACAGGATACCCGGCGGATACAAGAGTTGGTGCAAAAGGGACTCAAGGAACTACAAGTGTTGAAGGTATGTTGTGACTGTGCTTTGGTTCAAGAAGCTGTATACTTGGGACGATGTCTAGCGCATGGTGTGATCGAAGGGCTGCTGGGCCGGGATATTTTTCTTTTTTTGGAAAGCATCGCCTCCGCTGCTATGGTTGAATGATGTGCATACTTAGTTTACTGATCAGATGGACTGACTTGTGTCTTCTTTCCAGCGACAAACGGTGATATCACAGATGTACCAGCTCGACAGATTGGTGGTGGAGGGTGGCGCATCGGTAAGATCCCTCGAATTTCTTCCTAGCTGTTTCGGTCTCCGAACTGCTATTTCTTTGCGATTCTCTCGTTTCAATTGGACTATGGCTGATTTTGTCTTTAGGGTAAGGAAACAGGAGGACGTGGCGGGATTGTGCGACAGAAAGATACTGGGTACGATCATTCATCTCTGCTTCCGTTGTCGTATTGTTCACTAACTCTTGCAGTTGGGATTGATGTGTTACTGGCACCCTGTGAAATATCCTCTCAGCACCTTTCCGTCACTATCGTGTATAGTAATTCACCAATCAGTCTCACGTTCGATGCTGTCTAGAATCCTTTGAGCCCTGTAATATCAATGAATCTCTTGTCTCCTTGGTGTTCTGTTCTGCTTCTAACTTGGATCTTGAGACGCTGTACAAGTTGCCCTATCCATTGTAGTAATTGCTCGTATCTTGCCTCGACTGCTGATATATTAGTCTGTTCGGCGTCAGTGCTCACACAGGGTTCTCTATGGTGATCTATACAGCCACAACTTCCCGTACAACCCTCTTAATGCACTGCTGCAGTAGAAGTAGATCACCGTTGTACATTGTAGGAGAATGGTCGGTGCGGAAGAATGTTATTCCGACGCAGCCGGCTTCAAGTTCTCCCACTGCATACGAGGTAGTAGTAGAAGTCTAATGTTGTAGACGCTTGGCGCGTCTCGTCAAACCTTCCAATCCAGTCCTGCATCAGAATCCCAATCTAGTCGCGTCGTTGATCTCTCCTTGTAACTTCAACATCACTCGCATCACAGATCAGCACCACAGTCGTCGCGAAAGTCGCTCCAGCCTTATATGTGTACATATTGTACAGAGATATATATACTACCAAAGGAATAAATCATTGTACGCGGAACGACTGGAAAAGAATAGTGAACAATCATGGCGCCGGTAAGTCCAATCTATCACTGTCATCAACCCAAGGTTGGCGCAAAAGTCGCCCAACCACCATGCCCCCGTCACCCAACACTCCGGAATGTTCCTCTTGTCACATATCGCCCCTGGCGATGCTATCACTGTCATCGCCGGCGCCGAAAAGGATCTGAAGTCACATGGGGCGCTGTACAGCCAAGCCACCGTGGGCTCTTTGACTCGATCTCACTTCCACAAAAATCACTTCGAACCCTCACCTCAAATCTATTCTCTGCGGAAATCACTTCGAACTCGCACCTCGACTTTCCTCTCTACAGAAACTCGGCTACTCCATCAACAACGTCAAAGTGAGCATGGCTGGGCGCGGCGCTGGGTCCCCTCGCCGTGGTGCGTTCCTCTGCGCCCTCTGCCGGAGAGACTTCATGGCGAGAAAGACGGTCTTCCGGCACTACCGAGACCAGCATCCCGCCCAAGCTGGGACGCTGACCCGCCACGAGAGCTGGGTCGTTGCGGCGGATGCCGCAGGGGCTGGTCAAGGTAGTGCTGCGTCGGCCGCTTTCTCGTCCATGAGCGGTGGTCCCAATGATGGCAACGCCGCCGCCGCCGACGACAACAACAACAACACCACCGCCGCCGCCGCCACCTCCATCTCCACCACCACCACCACCACCACCAACAACACCAACACCAACACCGCCGCCGCTCCCACCCCCACCGACACCAACGACGACAACGACGGTGATTACGACATGGACACCGAGGACAACAACAACGAAGTTGCCCATGATGCTGATGCGGCTGGCTATCCTCCTTGGCTGGATCCTCGGCTTTGGGGTCCTGTTGTTTCGCCGCTACCAGACACCAGCCTTCTTCCTTATGACTTCCCAGCTCACAAACCCCGCTGACAGCCCCGCCCCTGGCCTCCCCTCCCCTGATCCGCAAAGTACAAGCCAGACTAGCTTCCTAACGGGCAGGCAGCTCCGGTCCTCCCGCTCCACGAGGAACCAAGACCACAACGCGGCAGCCCGAAATCGGGCGGGGGGTCTCGACCTCGACCCCACCGACGGGCTGCCCGTCCAGAAGTTCGAGCTCCGAACAGTCCGAGTGAGCCAAGAAGGCTCCTCGGACCACAACGACGGCGCCAACCAACCGGGCCAACAGAGTGGTAGTGACATCTGGCGGGAACCGCCGTTGCCGTCTTTTTTCAATCAACTGCCCCAACACTCACAGGTAAGCACCGCAATTCCATTGTCTGAATATTCTCAAAGATTGCCACTCCTTGTTCTTGCAACGGTTCCCTCCGCCGATGATACGTGGACGTCCGTCCTTGTGAAAATTCTTGAATGCACTTTGCTCCCCTGTGCGACGTTGTCATCAGCTAACATGAAACCTGTCCATAGGCTCTTTTGAGGAGAGCCCGGATGGGTAATACCAACGTGACGCCATCAGAATGGGACCGGAAGACCAATTCTTGGATCCCAGGCAGTGAGGTCGAAGCCAGAAACTCTCGGCTCAAATTGAAACACCTCTCGACTGTTCCCGACTCACCGAACTCCCATGACGAGGACGACAACGCCGACGACAACGATGACCTGCTCGATGCTGATGGTTTACCGCCAAAGAGGAGAAGACAAACTGCGGGCCTACAAGAAAGGTACTTGGAAGTCAAGAAATGGGTGCCGATTGATCCTGCCCGTGCCGAGAAACTGCCCGAGCCCAAGTATCTTGCGGATCGCCGACCTGGCATGCAAAGCCTCTACGGAGGTGCATACAAAGCGACCAATGGTTTTGGAACGTTGGGCGCGAATCCCTTGGCCAGCTCTGACACTGTCAGCTACGATCTGGGAGAAGGTGCAGGATTAGGAAACGCCTCTGGTGTGCTCGGTTCCACTAGTAACGCACCACCAGCGCCTACACCGGTTCGACGAAACATGCCTCCCAAGCGGAAGAAGAAGAAGCTCGGCGGCCCAGGGCGCAGAAAGGCAAATCCCATACCTCTTGGAGAAAATACCCCTGCCACAGTGCCACAAGATGCTACCATGACTGGGACTGGGACTGGGACTGGTACTTCAGTGGGCGACAGTACTCCAGCAGCTACACAAGACGGCCAAGCAGAAACAAATCCGGATGGAGATGCAGAAGGACCTGGAAGCGAGAGCGAAGGAGAGGGCAGTGAAGAGGGAGAAATCGAGGAAAACACTCCAGCTCAGACGCAGACCCAAATCAAGCCAGATGATGGTGCTGCAACACAACCACCAGTGGACTCTTCGGCAGACACAGCCCAGTCTCAACTACAACCACAACCTCAAACTGCAACAACTGCAAATGATCAGGCCCAATCAGAGGTGACAGCACCAACTCCACAAGAGACTGGAACGCACCAGACCACATCTGCCGAGTCATTGCACGATGTTTCTTCTTCTTCGACCTTGACCGCTAGACAACAAGCGGCGCAGGTAGACGAGGCAGTATCTGACCCAGCACCACAAACACAAAAACAGCCAGAACCAACATCCGAAATTCCAGATACGGACATGGACATGGCAATACAGAATTCTCCCCACCCCATTGCTCCTCCTGAACAACAGCATGCAATCGCAACATCAGACGATACAGAAGCAGCCCTCCCCAATGTCGAACCAGAAGCGGAACCCGAACTTGTCCTCGAACAACTTGACCGTCCATCCATCATCTCCTCCGATCCTCCTATTCTGCAGGCTACACCGGTTATCACTAGTACAACAGAGCCAGAGCCAACCTCCGAAACCGTCACCACAGAAGACGCCGTTGCGCCCAACTTTGAACACCCAGAGGAAGAAGCGCAGACAACAGCTCATGAACCCGAACAAAAATCGCTGGGAGATGAAACCCTCAATCAAGATCAAGATCCCGTCAAGGTGGTCGCAGAGACTACTAATGTCGATATGGTGACCGCATCTGCACCTCACGCTGCTGCGGGGAATGATAATATGACACAACAACAACCTGAGCAGGGAGAAACTCTAGGAGAAACTCAGACTCAACCACAAACTGAACCGCCGCAATTGCCATTGCAATCGAGCGGAGATCATCAAGGTGAAGAAGCAGAACAAGCACCACACCAACTTCAACCAGAACAAGCACAAATACAAACACAGGAAGCTGGTAGTGGAGAAGTCGATTTACTCGGTGGCTTGGAGGCTGCTGTGGAGAAGGAACATAGGGCCTTGTAGGCCGAGCTTCAGTTCACGCAGAGGTGGAGAGATATCATGGTCCGGAGGAGATGGAACATGGGAGCTCTATGCCTCCTTCGTGTTCAGCAGGGTGCAAGGTGTCCTCTCGTGCGTCAAGAACAGGGCACAACATAGGGGTGCATCCGGATACATAGGTTCAAGTCCAGACCTCGGGAGAGCAAGCTCATGGAGATACGAAGGGATACCCGGATTGTACATTATTGAGAGCACGGAATTGCTGCACTTTATGGAAGGGGGATCATTACTAGCATTGCTGTCAATGAGTCGCGATGGTACATAGCTTCTCGTGCTGAGGTTGTCTCCCGTTCAGCACAGACAGCTAGAGGACGAAAATCAACCAAGTATTGACCCATCATGAAATGCTTTCAAGTGATAAAGAATAGCAAATCAGAAAAGACTCCTGGTAGAAACCAAGCAGGGAACGGTGTAGATTTCACGAGTTCATTTCAGGACCGTTCTTGTAGCCTATCGATGACTTATGAACTCCATTTCAACCGGTGGTATTCCGTGCCAAACCAAGCCGGAATACCGCCGTTGGTTGATAATTGCAAGGGGTATTTATGGATACAAAGTTGAGTTTGGAATCCCCATTTTCCAACTCCCGCCCATGATGTGGTCATTCCACATCAACAATGCTGCTTCCACCATGCCTGGGGCTTCCTCCCACCCGCTTCAATTCTCATTCATGTGGGATGCGATTAACTTAGTCGAATGGGTTCGTGCGAGTGCCCCAGTAGGTGAGGAACAAGCTGAGGCCGACGGTCTCCAAGAGACGGGACAACACGCCGACGGCAACGGTGTCAACCGGTCGGTTCTCGAGGACAAGTGCGGAGATGAGCTGCAGGGATAATGTTAGCCAAATTTCTTCGAGAATTTCGGTGATTTGTAGAACATACCGATGGGCTGTACGAAGCTGCGAAGATCAAACCACCCAAGTAAGCTGCGCCCTTGTAGCTCAGCGTACCGGTAGCGTTGATCAGAGCCGCAACACCATAGGTCTGAATAGCAGAGCCCAGGATAGAGCTTCCCCAGCTAGCCGCAGCGGTGGCAGTCTCCTTGGACTTGAAGAATTCCTCCTTGCTGTCAGCAGCCTTGGCACGGTGGTAGACGTCGCCGAACAGCGGGGCCAGCACACCAGCGCCGGAGATCTGGTTGAAGACGATGCCGAGGGCGATCGCAGAGGGCTTAACAGGGGGGAGGTCTAGAGAGGAAAGAGGTTAGCTACATGTTGTGATGAACATTGTCAAATCGTCAGGATCAGGTGAGGTTGGATTTGAGCTTCAAGGTGACGTAGCGAGACCACAGGGGGCTTCGGAACGATAGGGAAGCACATACAGTGTAGAGTGGCCATTGTGATGAAGTTGTGAGTGTGAGAGAGGTCAAAGGTCTTCGCGAGAGTGTCTGGTTTGATGGATTGGGTACACAGGTAGACTGGACGTGTGATAGAAGAGAAGAAGGAATGAAGCCAGTGCTGCAGGTTATATGCGGGAAGAAGACAGCTTGGACGGGTTCCCAAAGTGGCTTTGCGAGGTCGATGGTGGCTGCAGTTGACTTGGTGAAAGCTGGCACAACGACGCAAACAATGACGACACGTGGGGACTGTGGCTGGTAATGACGAGAATTCACGAGACATTTCCCAGTAATTGCGTACAGAATGCGGGCAGCTGTGGTGCCAGAGTCCGTTTGTGGGTGTAATGACAAACATTTTGTGGGGACGGCTTATGATGTCAGGGCCGAGGGACGACCGGAGCCAGAGCATGATCTCTGACGTTGTTGCGCTGAGCGAGGAACCTTCTCGTTCCCAATCGGGCTTACACCATGATTTCGCAATTTCGTTTCCGAGGTGCAAATCATGATACCCGTGGGTGATGCCAGTCATGTTGATCTGGTCCCATCGACCCAGTGCCTGTGTCGTGTGCTATCGTCTTTACTACTACTATGTTACAATAATATGTTATCACTACTCTGGACTCTTCAAACAACTTGCTGAGTCTCGCTCAGAATGGAGCTTCCTTTAGTGCAGTGGCAGCCCCTACTATGGCCGAGCCTACCCCGGACTATCTATCCGCTAACCCTTCGTCCAATCAGCGCTTGCTGAGTTCCCGACTATGCCATTCAATGTTCAATGCGAGTGTGCGCACGCAGTCTGGTGCACTGACTTCCAGGTCTCTGCTGCAAACCTCACAGAGTCTTGTGCTCGAGGGAGTAAACGAGAATCTCCTAGTTCCTGCTCTTCTCAGTTTCTAACATCTCTTCTACGCTGCCATACTTGTTGCGACTAGAACCCAACCCACAATGAAAATTTCAAATATCACTAACTCACCACTTCAGCGTAAAGAGCAAAAAAGCATCAACCATGAGCGCCTCGCGCTCACCATCTCCAGAGAACGATGTCTTTGCCATGGCCACGAATCTCGTTCCTGAACGGGAAAACAAAACCGCGGCAACCACAAGCCTGACTTTTGACGGCCTCCTACCCGACAGCGCTCCTCTGCTCCTCCATGAAGACCTCCAAGAAGGATGTGGTGGCCAACTGTGGCCCGCAGGCATGGTGTTGGCCAAATATATGCTTACATACCATAAGACGCAGTCTTTACTGGGGAAGTCCATCGTGGAGATTGGCGCAGGAGGCGGCCTTGTTGGTCTGGCGGTGGCTCTGGGTTGCGAGGTTGACACAAAGATCTGGGTAACAGACCAATTACCTATGCTTGCGCTGATGCAAAAGAACGTCGAGTTGAACAAGCTCGAGGCGAAAGTCGGTGCGGCAATATACGATTGGGGCTCGCCACCACCTGCAGATATTCTTCGCAATGGTACAGAACAGCCGGACATCGTGCTGGCTGCGGACTGCGTATACTTCGAACCCGCATTCCCCCTTCTGCTGCAGACTCTAACCGACCTTATTGGCCCTTCCACGACGTGCTACTTTTGCTTCAAGAAACGCCGGAAGGCAGACATGCGCTTCATAAGAGACATGACAAAGAAGTTTGCCGTCGAACAGATTTCGTATGCAGGACGTGATTCGGACCAAAGAGAAGGGATTTTCTTATACCAAGTTCGGAAAAAGGAAAAGACAAATTCAGTGCATTAGACAGTTGTTTCGACGGATGTCCGTCGACGATGGGTATCCAACTCAATCAAAGCTCATACTATCATACAACAACAACCCGCTTCATCCGAGCCGCAGGGCCACGCAGGACTCTTCATGCCCCTGAAGCGCCCTCAGTTCAGAAGAAATTGGCGAATGATACATATCGCTCTCTGTCTCTCCATTGAGAACGCAATGAGTTGAGCCAGTCGCGCTTCCTTGAGCCGGCTGTGCCTGAACGGGACTCTGGTCGGGTTTGGGGATCAGTAGTATCGTCTACTCCCCCTCCCATCGGTTCCATGCATCCGTCTGCTCCCTGCGGCCTTTTGCCCAGGCCTCCGAGTCAGAGTGCCACGAAGTTTGAGCATGGCGCCCGACACCTTGTCGCTCACACTGGTCTTGCGGCGGGGTGTGGCAGTTACTGCTGTTTTTTTTGTACGAGTGCCGCCGAACCGACTTCTTCGGGCAGGTCGAGCTGTCGTCGTCGATGCACGAGGCGTTGTTCTGCCGCGCAATCGTTGCATCAAGGTTGGCTTGGTACGTCCGACTCTAGGCGCAGCTGCAGTTCCAACGGGGCCTGGATGATGAGTGGTTGTGGTAGTGGTGGTGACGGTTGTACCGCCGCCATGATTGCGGGTTTTCCTTCCAAGAACCATTTTGATCAGATGTGGTGGTTTTTTAACAAAAGAGTCTACAGTATAGATATTTTCTGGTGAACTCTGGGGTATACAGTAGGAATCTCCAGAGTGGTCCACCTCTTCCTTTATCTATGTTGTGTGCGCAAGACGATAGACAAGGGTCATTTCTTGTTCGGCCAAAGTATGACCGCCGACGTCATACCCTTGGTCAAGGGACCGTAAAGCAGCCAAACGACCGGTCGAAGGATTGCGACTCCTGCTAGTATACGGTGCCTAGAAACAATATGGGAGGCTGTGGTCGTGAGAAAGCAGGTTTTGGACCCTGGCCTAGACATTTGGAGGATACGATCGTCCTCGTCAGACCAATCAAGGCTTTCCTCATACGACTTTATATTGATCCTTGTACCAGACTGTCCTAATCTTGAACTTGAACATCACTCGGCCATCGACCACTTGAACGGTCACAATTGAAAAGACGATTGCAATTGAAAAGACGATTGCAGAAAAATGGCTGCGTAATTGTTGGTTTCAACCGCCGCCTTTGCCTGCTGGTCTGTTAAGATGTCCTTCAGGGTTTGGTAGACAGTCACGCTTACCGTGTCCGCCGTCTCATTATTAGGACTCGAGGACGTCCGAACAGATATCGACCGAAAATTCTTATCAATATGAGCAAAGTACTTGCTGTTCAACGTCCTATCGAGTGAGGATTCTAGCAGTGTGGTCTCCATCTCACGTCCCCGTGATGGGCTCACAGCCTTGAGCACGCGCTATTACTCGACAACCTTTGATTCACTATCGTGATGCTATTCACTAGTATGCGCTGGGTGACCTCCAAGCATGCTGCTCTAGCCCAGAACACTTATCAAAAGGTCGCCGGCGGTCGGAACATCTCTCGCCATTTATTGAACCGCTCTAGCGGCGCTGCAACACCTGAACCCCTCTCTATATCTGGAAGAACGCGAGGATAACGGAGAGGGTGCACGCCGCTTTGAGACCAGAAGTAGAGAAAGGTTCGAGAAGGCAACCTATTGACTATGATACTGCGCTCCTTGATGGATGGTATTGAAGTGCCTTGAAGTGCCTTCAGTTTTATCATCTGCTTGGGCAGTTACAGCCGCGCATCATAAGGTGCCCAGGTCATGTTTCAATTATTGAGCAACTGATAAACTCTGTGAATCTGTCCAGTCTTCAGGTCTTCTGTTACCAATATGCAGCGTGAGCTGAATGAAGGAAGGAGCCAGCCAGAGCATCGCTCATACGACGAAGTCTTGATGCATTGATGGCGAGTCACGAGGGCGAAACCACCATGGCAGTCCGCTTGCGTACACGAGTTGTATCCATGCCAAAAAGACGATTTTACGGGAATGTGGATGCCAGTCAGAGAGTGTGCCTCCACGCCGACTGATCTCGCTCGGAAGCAAAGGCCTGACGTTGTACAATGTCTACAGCAATTCGAGTCTTCGAATACCTGCACCACTATATGATCCGTGCTCCGACTCTTGGTCATCAGTCTTCGGCACCAGATGGCTGACCGATATGCTCAAAGATGTTGGACAACATGAAGGTAATAATGCTGCTTGTCGTCGGAACATGGCCCTGAACATTGATGTGACAACTTCAAGTTGGAACTTGAAGTCCTCTCTACCGGCGGATACAATCGCCGACATGCCGACATGCCGATGCTTGTCCTGATTCAGGATAGCGCGGGGTGGTCTTTCTACCGTCCTTCGAACGTCAACTTCCACTCTTGACAAGACTATCACCTTTTGCTATATCTTTCTGAGGCACTATGCAGTCTGTCGGGACGTTTCGACCGCTCGCCAGGAAGCCTGTGGCATACTCTTCCAATCAGCATTCGTCCGTGCATTCCAACTGATCCGAGCCCCTATCACGCGCGGCACCCAAACGCACCAGCAGCGCGTATAGTACATCTGGTGTGGGTCCCGTATACCATTCCATTTCACCACCATCCGTTGCCTTCTCTTACCACAGCCATATATCTCTCGTTTCATCTATCGTCCTTTGCTGGTCGGTCGGCGTGGTCGGAGCATAAGTATTCGACACTTGCTTTAGCTTCCGTCGCTTGGGAACATGTGGATGTAGCTTTTCCATCCACGGCTGGCTATCAAGTCATAAGCCTATCCGTTCCTCGGGGTTTGAGGACCTCGAACCACCGATCCCGTCTGAGCACGGTGGCCACACCCCGTAGGTATATTATCCATTGCAGCTCCGTTACACCTTCCATCATCCAGGCTTGAGTATCACCATCACCTGTCTTTGTGCTGCCCTGTTCAAAAACGCTGTCCACCCGCACCCCGCGCATTTCCCGGCCCTCCCACGGCCTACAACTTCCTGAGAGGCAACACAAGCCAGAGGAAGCAAAGTCCTGGACGACATAACAGACATGGCCACCATTATTGGACACATTCACATCCCTCCCCTTGTCTATGCTGTCGAATTTATCTTGATAGGCTCTTCGATATGCACTTATATTCTCGGATACTTGAGGCTAGACATTGCCACTTTCCTGGACAGCAAACAAGGCAAATACCTTCATTCCAGGTTTGAACGCATCCACGAGCAGCTACTCAAAGTCGTGTCTGTATCAGATCCTACCACCGTCCCTTCGACGCCGTCAGGTATCTCAACCCGCGGCTATCTCGAAACACTCCCGGCACGCGTGGGTTCTCGGCCCAGCATATCGGGTATCCCCCGCCCTAAGCAAGCGACGCAAGTGCCCTGTTCCCTCAAGGAAAGTGGCATGCTAGACCGGCTCCGGGATATCGTCACAGCCATACCTACCAAGTATCCAGGGACGACCTACTTAGGCAGCTCTACCTTTGAGGCTGGCGGTTCCGTTTCCTTGTTCGCAAGACAACAGGTTTTCAACGAGACTCGGTATTATGGCGAGATTGTCAGTGCCGACTACGCTGGCGGCCTTGTGCAACTGACCTTACATCCCGATGATGTTCGGGCCGTTATTGAGAATGGGTGGGGTCAGCGCCACCCTCTGTCAACGAGGTTGGCGTCTTGGTTAGCGATGGATGAAGCCCAGACAGGCCACGCGCCTCAGGCCCGAGTGGTTGTTTATGCGCCAAGGAGTCCGGCTGAACTTATCGTCATCGAGCAGATGATCCATGCTGCGGTCTGGTGGGTAGGAGGCACTGATTGTCGCCATGATGATGAGAAAGCATGAACAGGTGGTCCGTATGGAATGTTTTAGGACCTTGCCAAGGGAGAGGACAAGAACACCAACGGCGCTTGATGGGACCGAACCATAGCCTTGCCGTCGGAATATTGTATCGTGTACACTTATTGTTTTCGAGAAGGACACTTTATTCGCGACGTGGAAAACAGACATGGCGGTTGGTGGACACGTTGCCCCTGGTTGATGATGTCACGATACGTAGGAGAGCAGCGAGCAGAGAGCCATGGGTCAGTCAGACAGGAGTGAATGACCAGAGAACATGTCCGGCCAAGTCAGAAGACCGCCGCCACTAACAGCTTCCCTGGGCAAAGCAGAGTGGAATTGCCAGACGCCCTTGTCTCTGCGCGTGCACACCATTACCCAACTAGAATCCACGATTCAGTCACTTTGCATTGAAACCAAAGTCGAACTAGGATACTGGTCCATCTTGAAGCCTTCATAGACCAATCGAGGATATGATTCTGTGAACAAGGATCCACGCGGTTGCAGAACACAGGACACTTATTCTGAACCTCGAGAGTCGAGGATAGGGTGATCGTGGAATCATTAATTATGCTACCTACGATGGAGCCGAGTCTGTAGAGTCGGGAAAGTCCTTTGTTCAGGCTCAAGTTGTCGGGTGTCAGTGTCACCGAGTACCATATGTGCAACGCAATGCAGACGAAAAGTGCTTTAATAAATTCTAAAGTTGAGAAGATAGACCTGTCACCTCTCTCCTACTGCTAATCCCCTACAGTCCAGACTCGAAGCCGAACCGACGCGAGGGAAGAAGCCTCGCATCAAACCAACCCGGGAGTTAAGCCTGACCCAAGTCAACGAGCAAAGCCACGCCATACCACCAACTTTTTCAATTCTCTTTTCTTTTCTAAGCAGCACCACCCATCTCAATCTTTTTCCCCTTGACACTCCTCCACTCAAAGCCCAGCGACAGCAAAAACGCAATACACGCACAAGCAATCGACAGCAAATACGAATTCGTAACCGCAATATCATAAGCACGCAACAACCCCGGCAACTGGTCCGGGGGCGTGACTTCCCTGATATGAGTCGCACCAGCACCCATGATAACTCTCGGATCCACACCCGTCGTATACTTCGGGATCTGCTCGACCAGGCTATTCGAGAAGATATTCTGCGCGATCGAAATGGCAATAGCACCACCAAGCGAATTGAAAAATATGGTGACGGCATTTCCCACGGGAATATCCTTTTGCCGCAACACCACTTGCACGGCAATAAAGGGGATCTGCACACATCCGCCGCCGCCGACCCCGGCCAGGATTTGGTATCCGATCCATGTGGCGGCTGACGAGTCGACTTTCAATGTATACAGCAGCCCACACCCGACTGCAAAGATGGCGGAGCCAATCCATGTAAATGGAACATAGGGCCCCAGAGCCGTGATGGTGCCACCGACCACGACGGACGAAAGCGTGACGCTGACCAGGTACGGAATGGTGCGGATTCCGGATCCTTCGGCCGTAGTGCCCTTGACGGCTTGAAAATAAAAAGGTAGATAGTAGATGTGCGTGTAGATGCCCATGGACAGAAATGCCGAGAAAAACGCCGACACGAACACCGTTCGTTGATGCAACAAAATTCGTGGTGGAAGTGTTGCAAGTTCGCCCTTGCGGATTTGAATTGCTGTGAATACCAGAATGAGGAGAAAGAAGCCAAGTAGACAGCCCCAGACGTTGGAGTTTGACCATTTGTACGTGGTGCCCCCCCATTGAAGGGCCAGCAAAAGACAGACGATGGCGCAGATGAGGAAGAAGGCTCCCACAAGGTCGATCTGGCCGATTTTCTGTTTCATGGTTAAATTGCTGTGTTTGCGCTTCGGGTTGTGGAAGAAGAAGAATACGGCTGTGATTGCGATTGCGCCGATGGGGAGGTTGATGTAGAAACACCAGCGCCATGAGACTCCTAGAACACCACCAACAAGGACAGGGTTAGCGAGCTTCACTTGTGAATGGATAGAGAAGAATAGGTGTTTCTTACGGTCAGTAAATGCGCCTCCTAGAATAGGTCCCACAACCGACGCGATGCCAAACATCGAACTCAACAGGCCAATGTAGATAGGTCTCTTGCGCAAGGGCACCGAGTAGGCTATAATAGTCATACCGCCTGAAAACAAAGCGGCTGCTCCTGCGCCCGCCACGGCTCGGCCGACGATCAACATGGCTGAATTGACTGCTGCGCCGCATAGCACGGATCCCAGCTCGAAAATGACAAGGGCCAACATGTACGTCCATTTCACGTTGAAGTAAGTGTATACTTTGCCAAAGGAGGGCTGTAGAGATGTTGTCGTGAGCAGATACGCAGAGCCATACCAGCCCACGTCGTCGAGGGAGTTGAACACGGTTGTGATTTTTGGGATAGCGGTCGCGATGATGGTGTTGTCCAAGGCCATCACGAATGTGGATAGCGTGAGGCCGAATGTTAGGAGATATAACGGGAGACCGGTGGCGTACTTGGATTCGTCGTCTTCGCCTGGTTCCCCGGCATCGGTGGACGCGGTGGCGGTTGATACGGTCCGGGTCAAGTCGTGGTGGGTGGTTTCGTTCTTTTCGGTTTCGGTCGAACTACCGTGTTGATTGACTTCGTTCGAGTCGCCAGCATTGTCGTTGTTGATGGTGACGGGGTCCCCTGACTCAGTGTATCGCTGCGCATCTGGTGCTGCTGCTCGTGCTGGGTTTTGTTCTTCGGTCTTCTTCTCATGATCGATAATGTCTGATGAGACTTGTTGAGATTCAGGTGGCGAGCTGGAATTGGTATCTGGCACTGTGGTTGGGGTGGCTGAAGTCGAGGTAGCTGAGCCATCAGCTGTCTTTTCCGCCTCACGCGCGTCGCGCGGTTTGGACCATGGGAACTTCATTTTGGGGTGTTCGATTTGCGGAAGTGCGAGGGTCTGTACTTTTGCATGGACTGGTCAACAAAACGTCTATGCCTCCCGTCCTCTCCCTTCGTGTCACTGGTTAATATAGGCCGGAATGTGGACACTTTCCCAAAATATGCACAACTTCGAACAGACGACCAACGAAGAAGATTACAAATATCAGAACCCCGAATGATGATTCAATATTGGCATAAACTACACCACAACGACGGCGATGTGTGCATATGTTACCAAATGGGAAAGTTCGAGTATCATACAATGCATGGCTGACAAATGGAACGAAACCCTGAGCATGGACATACCCTCAAGAGTATTTAACGGTGGTCAAGGAGATCGTTCGATGAGCTTCTCTCCACCAAGACCAACACTTGGTTCCCGGAATGTGGCCAATCCGATCTCCAGCACAGACAGGCTCATCTCCCTCTGGCGGACGAAAAAGGCAAGACTTCCATTCGTGGATACGCCAACTCCTCGTCAAAAAACAAGCGAACCAGGTCGCCTAATGTTCTGGCGTGTTCCATTGGGCATCAGGAGGCCCTAGGCCGCCAGCCCGCGTGGGATCAGCGAATACGAAAGCGTAGAAGCACTGATGAAAGGGAGCTTCAACCCGTCGCTTTGCGAAAGGGTCAACAGGAATGGCCATCGGAACGGACAACTTCGTCAAAGGGAACCAAGGGAGTCTGGCCATCTGACCATCTGACCATCTGACCATCGCGCAAGACTGGGCCATGCTCCAACTTGTTGAACGGCGTGAGGAAACGGACCAGGTGAGACGATGCGACCCGAGCCTCGTATTCTATGCCTCTTTGGGAAGCTCGTTGTCCGCGGTGGAGCCAATCTCGCCTGCTCTGGGTGGGACGGCGAACGTCCTGGACAAAAGGCCGGTTGTTTACCAGATTGAAGGGTGGAAGTGGTCCTCCAGCCGATGATCACAGAACATGACGGCTTCCCTGCTCCTGTCCCATAAGAATAGTGCGTTGTGTGCTTTTGCTTTTGTAACTGTATGTTGACATGGGCTTGGAAGGGCGCAACGATAGATATATCTCCTGCGCTTGTCTTACTCTTTGCCCACGCTTAACGACCTACGCTGGTCAATGCTAGTATATGCAGTATACAGTATGTCCGACGCGTCGCTGCCAGGGTGCTGCTACTCCTCCTTACGGCGGTACTCCAATCAAAAAGGCAGCACCCTCAACGGCAAACCAGAAACCAGGCGGACAGCTGCTTTGAGGAACCGTCCTCCATGAAGACCAGGACTTCAAAGACCTCGATAGGGTTGGGCCTCCCTCTTATGCCGTACCATAACTCGGGGAAGCAGGCACTCGAACGGAAGGACAGATGTCCGGTTCGAGAAGACCTGCTCTGGAGGATACTGGCGGAAGAATACGAAAACGAGGGCAATCCAAGTCTCCTATGTCCATGCCCGCTTCTTGCTGGACCGGATGTCTCGCACAACTGCTCACTGTTATTCTTCCTGGCCAGCAGGCATACCGGGCAGGAATTGCTGGTCGTATGCAGGATGTCCCATCGCAATTCCGTCCCGCTGGCCGACACTGCACACTTTGGGCAGACATCCCGACTTCTCGCACAGCTCGTGCATGCGGGCCATGCCTCTGTTGATAGTAGTAGTGCTTACCACGCAATAAGGGTAGTTGCCATCGAGCCGTAGGATGTCCGTCACCAGACCACGACAAATGACCAGACAATGGAAAAACGTCGAAGAGAAACACACACGCCTGCAACACAGACAGCCATCAGAATGCTCAACTTTTCCTGTATTTTCTGGCCCAGCTTCGTGAGAGTTCATATCTATTCATACAACACGCTTGACCTGCGACAACAAATGGGTCAGCCGATTCCCTGCCAAAATACAATAACTCCATCCAAGACAGAGCTTGAAGCATCCTCAAAGCTGCAGATCCAATATCTGACAAGACCTGCGGGTACTTATGGAAGGGGACGGCTATTCACCTCGAAGAAACGCTTCAGCCACCAGACTTGGAATATCCCCTCTCCTATCAGAACGCCCAGTTGGAAAATCGACCACCATTTGACTCGGGAGTTGGTACTTTCGGCCGTGTTTCTGTGCGTGCGTTCGCGGACCACGATATAGGCTTGTTCGTCCTTGACTTGGGCAATGAGCTCGGAGAGTTTACGGACTAGCGTAGGAGCGGATCAGTTTGGACTCAAGTCAAGGAATTGACAGCACAGCTTACCTTCTTGCTCGAGGGGATCTTGTGGCGCCTCCGACTCCGGCACGTACACTATACCATGGACGTTGAATGAGACCTCCTTGCTGTTGGCGGACCAATGCTCGTTGCTGAAGCAGTACATGTATTTGCCGTCCATGCGGGCATCGAAGGAATAGTCGCCAGAAGAGACAGAGTTCATCTGAGTTTCGTAGGATCCAGAGGGGTCGATGATCTGCCATGGCCAGCGCATTAGTATATTTGGGTATTGCACGCTTTGTCGAAGGCTGAAGGAAACCATACGTAGAAATCAATGTCCAAATTTCCGGCTCCGCCAGACTCGCGGTCGCCCACTTGGAACGTCACCGTCATTTTGTCATCTTTGTGCAATTCCTCGTGGAAGCACTCTCTCGTGTGCGCTTTAAGCTGGATGTTGTGTGCCAGTCCGACCCCTATCCATCCTACGAATGCGGCATAGGCCGCAACAGCCCCGAAGCGCATCTCTTGTGAAAGGTGAGTTATTGGTCTCGGGTCGTAGCTTGGTGAACGGAGGATACGGTCTCTACCCCCTTGAATGCACAATATATTGCCGTGGATGGTGTGCCGTGGGTTACTTTTACTGTCTTCAATCGTGAATTCGCGTCAAGTTCAAGTCGCTGCGCTGCTGTTCCTGGCGCACACACCATACCCCTTACATTGTCATCTCGTGCCGCTTTAATCGCACGCACCCCTTTTCTTGGTCTTTGGGAAACCTCCGACATCCCATCAACTTCTCTGTCCGCTATATCAATAACTATGATGAGCCTTGGGCTGTTGCTCCCTTCAGTCTAGGGACAGGTAAGTCTATTGAACTCCCGAACACTCTGCTCTCTGGCGGAGTTGTGCTCGGGCATATGAGCGTGGGATGGACGCAGCTGGTGCCAACTATCTGAACCGATAAGATGAATGGTGAAGCTACCCCAATCGCTTCCTCACGATCAACTCGACTGAGTCCCTGCCGGTCGGTTGCCTTTATATGTCATGGGATGACTAGGGAGAATGAAACCTCAGGGCAGTGTTACTACGAATGGCCTGGACAACGTTAATTGCACGAAGGTGACAGAGTCAATGGCGTTGAATCCTTGGTTCCTCTTCTACGCAGCTCAACTTGACTGTTGAATTCTGGTTTCACGGACTGTGGGTTACAAGGCCGTCACACGTACAGAAGAGGGTGAATGCGCATGGCGGACGACGGAACTATATGAAGACGGGATAGGGCCTCGTTGACCGCCTACTTCATATAACCGTTCTCCCCGTACAAAAGCAAAGATAGCGGAGAATATCTGATATCGGCCACGACTTCTCTTTTTTCCCTTCCCATCTAAAGTCCTGTTCTCACCTCCAATACCTGGCATTCGTCACTGCACGGGCAGAAGTAAAAAATGGCCTCGCAACAGGTAAGTCTTTGTCCCGTGTCAGATGCATGGTAGTATCCCCACAATGCTATTCACGCAAGATATCTCGGCGCTCTCCCAGTTGCTCGGCATAGGGCAAATTCACTTGACACTGCGGTTGATCTATGCCCTTCACCATCTTATTTATATCTCAACCTCACAACTGAATTCGGCGACTTAGGAAACACCATCAACAACAACAACAACAACGCCTTCTGTAACGCTTCCACCAGGATTGACAGAACCACCCATCATGTCTTTGACGTTCTATCATCGTCGAAAGGACGGCACCATCAAGCCAGTCAAGATGTCCATCTTCGATACTTTCCGAATCCCCGAGACCAGGTCACGACGACAACCGGTAAGCCAACATGCGGCTCACTCGATTTGCGAGCAGATCCAGCTGACTTTATAGTGTCCTTGCTGCGGCAAACGCCATGATCCGAAGCATACACCAGAGGCGTCTCCAAAGCCAGCGGAAGTGAAGGACGAAGCCAAGAAGGACAACAATGCCAAGGAAGCCGACGATGAGATCATGCTACGTATGAAGGCCGAAAACGCAAGCGCTCAGTGGAAAGACATCCTCGCAGCCACAAGCTACACCGATCTCAAGGAGCTCAAGGCACGTTGGAGCGAGATCAAGGGCAAGCTGCCGGAGTTCAAGAAGGAAATGGAAGGCAAATACGAGTCCTCGAAGAAGGCCAAAGACTCAGACAAAGAAGCCATCGCCGCAAAGAAGCGCGAGGAAGGCCTGAAGAGAAAGCAAGAGCTCAAAGAGAAAAAAGAAGCCGAGGAGAAGGTATGTTTTGCCCATGCACCATCCAACTACATGTTGACGTCGAGACCACTTCACAAAGACGTAGATCGCTGATTGCATCTAGGCCAAAGAAGACAAGCGAAAGGCCGGAAACGAATTCACCGACATACAGATGTGGAACGATTCGTACGAAAGACGCAAGTGGAAACTTCTGGCTTCAAAGCATTATGACAAGACTGGTGAACGTATTTCGCCAGAGACGGCTCGCAAGATGGTCGAGGACGGTGGGTGGCCACACAAGGTCCCTGGCAGCTTGGGCATCTGAGTGCGGCCTTGGGGAAGCAATCCGGCTGTGGGCTCTTTGACCCCAAGGACGACATTGAGGTTACCAGGATAGTACAGCTACTATCGTCATTGACCATGGTTGCCGCAGCAGGGACAATCGAGGATGCAAACTTGTGATGCTTGCTAGGTGTACCTACTGTATGTAAACAGCCCTGATCAGAGAATGAGAATCGGGGATTGAGACTCGAATTGCGGGGAGACAGACTTCGACGCTTTCAGCCTAAATTCCTTCTCTGGTCGACAACTTATGCTTGTCATTATTGAACGTCGACCTTCCGCAACCGTCGAGGCATCAACACCTTGACGCTGGCTCCGTTAGTTGAGTTCGAGTTGCCGATGCCAGGAATTCCCTTGCTCAAGTCTTCGGCTGTTCTTCTCCTCCACGCGGCCGTTTGGTTCGGCCTTTTGTCCTGACTTGAAATCGACCATTGGCCGTCCTCTTCGCTCATACCCTGGCCAGTGGAGAGCACAGGTATTGTATCCATGTTGCCTGCATTAGGCGAGAGTCTGCTCCCCTCGGTCCATGAAGTCAATCATGACCACTCGCGAAACTCCCGGATGAGGGGGCAAGACTTGCGAATACCTGTCTGGCATATACATATGAAGGTAGGTCGTGGATCTGGCAGAAAAGAATTGCAGGACCTTATCCCCTATATCGGATCAGTGATCACCTTGATCAAAAGAATTGTTGTTGTTACTGTCTCTCTAGGGAATTGATCTGTATACGGGCACCGGTGTCCATCGATCGAGCAGACCAGCACATCAAGATGAAGACCCCAACAGCATCGCTGGCTACAGCAATATATCTAGCCCACTTGATCTCTTCTGTCTCAGTGGCAGGTTTCGTTGTGCCTCGACACTCTTCCTCCTCCTCCTCCTCCTCCTCCTCGAACCGCGACCACAGCTCTCCCAGTGGCACGCCGTGGTCAGCATCCAACTTCGATTCCCTCATCACCTTCGGCGACAGCTACACGGACGAATCGCGACTCGGATGGTTCATCAACCACAACGGCTCCGCCCCACCAGCCGGGACATTGTTGCCTGAGAGCAATTCCACCGCAGGCGGAGGACGGACGTGGCCACGGTACGTGGTGCAGTATACGGGCAGCACTGACAACAACGACGCATGGACGCCCCAGATGACGCTGTACAACTATGCCGTGTCTGGAGCGGCGTGTTCGAATGAAATTACGCCACGGTACGAACAACACACCATAGTTCCGTTCCACCCATTAACCCTATGCTCTTGGGTATCTTGACTGCAATCATTCTCCATCCCTTTAAAACTAACATCCAGTGTTCAAAGCTGGTTCTCAACAATCAACGCCCCCTTCCCATCCGTTCTCGACTACGAAATCCCCGCCTTCCGCGCCGACCTCAGTGCCACACGATTCAACAGCACACCCCCCGAACCCTATTTCACACCCTCGCTCACAGCCTCATCAGCCGTATATGCCCTATGGATCGGCACCAACGACCTGGGAGTCTGGGCATTTCTAACAGATTCCCAAATTCCTGGCAAAGTCCTCAGCGACTATACATCGTGCATCTACGAGGTCTTTGACAATCTATACGCCAGCGGCGGACGGCGATTCGTGCTGATGAACACTGCGCCCCTAGAACTCGCGCCACTATATGCGAACGAGACACTTCACGGCGTCGGCGACAACCAGTACTGGCCGGACAAACCGAGCAATTTAACGCAGATCGCAGAGACTATGCATGAGTACACTTCGACTGTCAACACTGTGTTTCGGTATCAGACGCCCTTTGATATTGCTAAAAACAGGTATCCTGGGGCCGAGTTTGCATTGTTTGATGTCCACGGTTTGATACTGGATATCTACAATAATCCTACGACTTACCTCAATGGCACGGGCGTTGGACCCGGAAGTGAGAGTGTTTGGGGGTATGAGAATCATTGTAATGTTAATCAGACGGTTTGTGTGAAAAGGGAGAATGGAACGAATCCAGATGCGTTCTTGTGGTTTGATGAGTTGCATCCTAGGTAAGCAAGCCAGACTCGGACTGATTTGATTTGATTGTTATTGCTCGCGGTGCGGTGCGGTTCTCAGCTATGAAAGCTGTCGGAGTTCCTGCACGCATTCAGTATGACATGTCATTCTAACGTGTGATATATACAGTGAGCAAACGGATCGGATCATCGCACGCCACTTTGTCGATGTCTTGAATGGGAACTCGACGTATGCTACCTACTACTAGTATTGGATGGCTTCGCTTGTGTCCTGTCTGCTGCCCCTGGGCCTGTTCTACCAACATGGTAAAATGACGATGTCACAAGAACTAGGGATGTCCTTCGCGGGGGCCGGGTCGATGATCAATTTTGTCGAAGGAGTTATTCGAAAAAAAGTGGAGTGATGGCAAGGCTGGGTGAGGCTCGCTCTAGAGTTGTCAATACCAACCGGGAGGTGGCGTGGATACTATTTGATCAGGGATCCCCGGGTCTCGACAGGGAAAAGCTGAGGGCACTTATATCAGCAGGACTGTTGCCACCACCACTACCACCACCGCCACGACACGCATGTACATATTGTCATCGTTCACGAAAGCGCTGGGTTTTTTTGGTGCGGCTGGTCCAGTACAGCTGTAGGCCTACCTTTGCTTCTTTTGCACAGCTCGCACCTCGTGCCGTCTTCTGCGAGCTCTGATTGCATGAAAACAATGAGAGCAATGTCTAGACACGACCGTAGCTGAAAAAAACCCGCCCGGAAGCTCTGGTGGGTGTTACGCCTCTCAACCTGCTGTCACCAAGAGGCCGAACGCTGGAATAACCCAGGCCTCGACGATCCCCGAAGGATAATAGTAATGTAAAACTCCCATGGAAAAAGCAAGTGTCATCTGAATGTTTCAAGGAGGGCACCAGGTAGTCAACACCTTCAACTTGAGGTTGGTGGCGGTCGTGAATCATGACCTGTTTGTGCTTGTTCAGATGATATGCAGCAGGCCGAAACAGGTTCAATCATGTCAGCTCGTCCCGTTCCAGTGTGGCTGCCTCAGCACGACCAGATGCTTGTTCCACTCCCACACCATTATATTCGGGCCACCCCGTACTACTAGTCTCGGTCGCCAAGTTAGCGGAGAAGGAGGGAGGCTTACCGTCAGCAACAACAACAATAACAGCAGCAGCAGGATCGCGGTTGCAACGATTTTGGAAGAAAGTTTCCTCTCTATACCAGCAGCCGGGTACAGCCACGGGAGGAATCCAGTGTACGCTCAACGCAGCAGTACATCGCATGCGGGTAGAGGTAGTCAAGTCCAAATAATGCCGGGAATGTCATGCATGGGACGACGGCCGTCATCTCCGCAGTGGCTGGCAGAGGCGTGGCCAGAATTCCACCACCAGAGAACGTTAAGCTGTTTGGTCGAACGAAGGTTGGCTTGCCCAAACCCCCAGGTTTGCGGATGGCATGGGAACTAGCCTTGAAAGAGTTTGGATCGCTGTCAGGCTGAGCCTTTAGCTGTGCTAACCGTTGGGGGCAACGTGTTGGGCTTTGGCCTCGCGGTTCAGCGCCTACTACTGCTTAGCCGTGCGCCAGTCGAACAAGGGGAACGTCGAAGCTCTCCGGCCTGATCCTTATTGCCGATCTTGCCATGTTTTGGAAGTTGCTGCTGTGTGCCCCTCTGGTTCATCTGATTCTCAGGTTCCCACTTGACCATCACGAGGCTTCAGTTCCCGGAGAAATGTTCCTGACGCAGCAAGACTATTGTCAGCTGTGCGAAGTTTCCGGAGAAATCGACCTGATACAGCGACTTCAAAGTTCTTCGGAACTCTTTCGAATGCACGGTTCCAGGTACTAGATGTCTCGCTGCGGTTGTTGCCAATCATGATCCAACAGCAGCGTCTCTATCATGCAGTGGTCTAGGGAGGGGCTTGCATGCATGAAGGGGTTCTCCAGCATCGAGACGGGTCGCGCGAGACCATGCTACACTGGCAGTAGCCTAGGAGTTAGCGTTCTCTCGTCACTTGGGTAGCCCGGCACCAGAGCCTGGCTACCCTGCCAGTGCATCAGCATTCTTTTTAAACCAGCTGCAGGCCAGGCGGTTTTCAAGCGGTGCAAGCAATCCCACCTCTTCTGGCAGGTTGGTTCCTGTTCCGACTCGAAAGTTGAGGATGAGAACCGCCTGCACACAGTTCTTCAGCTCAAGGTTGGAAGACACTGAGTGCTCAGATCTCAACGGCGCTACCACTCGGAAGGACGAATTACGCACTGTTCTTATTCGAATTTGTTCTCAAAAATCATGGTGCTTAGTTTCAGCCCGGTCGTGAAGGACTGTGTACAACGTAGGTAACTAAAATGCCCCGATTCGGAGACGGCCCGCACACCGTTTCTGAGATAGAAATGGACTTGAGACCCGTAAAAAGTGGACTGCGTGGTGCTCGGTTAGTATGCATTTGCTGTCAGTACAATCTCATGGCCCAACTTCAGTGACAGCATTTATTGATAGCACACGCCTGCACCAATCACCCCGGGCTGAGCAGAGGCAACCGAAGCCAGAGCCCGCATGATGGAAAGACTTGTCTCCACACTTTGCTGTACACTGCTGGTGGTGTTTCATCATAATACGTTGTAGTGTGGCAGAGGCGCCCTTGCGACAGATCGGCGGATGCAAGCTCTGACCCAGACAGTAGTGTCCCGAATGAATAACAATGAATTGTACAGCTTTTGTTAGGGGTTGTGTTGGAATACAGCGTGCAGTTCTGTAGCCTTTCGCAGGCACTGCATGGATGTGCCATCTATGGAGCCATGATCCCGCTTCAAATTCAATCCATGCAAGGATTGGCGGGCAAGAGTGGCGACCACGCTGATCCTGGACGCAAATTTTGTTGTCGAAGCATGTGAAAATTCCCAACAGACTGATCAAGTGCCGCATCTGCTGCGATGCATTTCCTGCTTCTGGTCCGCGTTTCTGCTGTAGTTGTATATTCGAGTCAAGTTCGGATTCGAGTTGCAGTACGTTGCACACGTGTCCATGTTCGACAATACTTGTTGTAGTCGGACAACTCTGCAGCTGTGGATAGCAGTAGCAGGATAGTTAGGTACTGTAGGTCCCGTTGGCCTCTTACGCCGCTCGTACTGCCGGCAGTGGGAGTCTGCGCCATACTAGTAGTCTGTTTTGTTTCTTCGGGCCATGCTGGAGACCGTGTAACGGCTGTGGTATGACATCTTCTTCTCTTTGCCTTCGTGCTAGCGGGTATGGTATACATGCATGCAAGAACTAGTAGTGCATCTTCTGATTGAATGTTTGCGCTGGTGAGAGTTGAGCAGGTTCAATTGCCCCGGGCGTGTGCTCAGGCTCGCAGGGCGACCGTTTGGCCCGTCTCGCCATGTTTGTGAAACTTGGATACGAGAAGGCCGAAGAGTAGTTTCTCTAACCCGGATGCATATCGAACGGGCCTAGCCAGCAGGCTCAGGAGAGAATCCTTCTACGCAGTGAACATAACAGAATGTTGGGAGATGATGGCGACGACCAAGCTACATACTGTTACGCCTGTACAGTACCTTTTCCACAGAACAGACCAACACCTCAACATAGCGGCGGACAAATCCTCACTTTTACCAACAAGCACAGAATTGGTCCGCAACAGGAGTGGCGAGCATGGGTGTTTGAAGCTTCGTGGCCTGACAAGCAGGAGCAAAGAGCCCGATTTGCTTGTATTCATCCCTTAGTTCTGCACAGACTCGCTGCAGTTTGCAGTTGCACCTGCAGGAGGACTTGAAACTGAAGTCGACAATGCTGCGTCACCTCGAATATTTTCTAGCCCATCTGCCATATTCGAGAGACAACATCTTACTCCTTGGAGGTACATCGCGAGTGCAGCGAGGCGAGATCAGATCATCGATCCAGGCCTTCGATGCCGTCCGGGTCACCGCAGCCGTAAACGAGGATGACAGCGGCCTTTCAGGGCTGGAGAATACTCAAGGACGGCCACCCTAGCCCATGGTCAATCGTTTTATTTCAAGGGGCCCCGGTGTCCAGGGACTACAGCGAAGGCTGTCGTCGCTTCAACACTTAAGCAGGCAGGGATGCAAGGTTGAGAGAGAGTTTCTCAGCTGCTAACTGGTCAAGAGCAAGCATCAGCAGTCATGTAGTCAACAGGGAGCAAAAATGAAGGTGGGTATGGTGGTGGATGGTGAATGAGATGGGGCCCCTCTATTGCACACAAGGAGGACAATCGATGTAGGTACAGAGCAGGATGCATAAAAAAAAGCATGGCTCACGCTGCCAGTGCGCAGGCGGAGCAGCGACACTACTTGGCAGCCTTCGCTTGTTGCCAGTGGATGCCTGCAACTTGAACTGCACGGCCCATGATGGACAGTTTGATGTGAGAGATGGACAGACGTTGGGAAATGCCGCCCAACTGTAGTCGGTCGGTTCGGCTGGTTCAGGGCTGGTTTAGGCGGCGCGAATCGCTCTGTTGTTAGGGGCACCTTGTAGTCTGTAGAGGGGCATTAGGCGGCGCTGGCTGGGTCTCTCACGCACCTCTTTACCCACCCTGCTCATCAAGTCCCTACTCGGCTCATTTTCGCCGCTGGGCTTCAGGTGGTGCTGGGGCATCCTTTACACTCCCTTGGCGTCCTGAGGCACCACTTGCCACTAGTCTTCCGGCTTCCCCTCCGTCATCTATCGATCTGATCACTGAGAGGCTTCCGTTTCCTGCGCTCCCTCCCAGTGTTGTCTGTCGTCTTTCCCATTTCAAAGTCCCAGATTACATGTCTTGCGTCCGCACGACTCAACACTGTTTCCGGTTCCTTTTTGTTTAATGTGTATTTGCTCTCTATTTCTTTTCTTCTAAAGACATCTAAGACGCTTCCACCTAACATTGTCCACCATTTGGTTTGTCACAGTTGTGGTACGAAAGCTGTCGATTTCTGATCCCAAACCTCTTTTCACCAATCTCAAGTGTCGCGCGACTTTGAGATTTCCGGCGGTGGTTATATTGTCCTTTCTCACGTCCTCAAATCTGCTTATTGTTCCTGGCTCTCGCGGAGTCCCTTGTCCTTTCCCCATCTCTTCAGTTTCGCGAAAATACTAGCCGTGTCACTACAGGCTAGGAGGGTGCGGTGGTTTAATATTGTGGGGATAGTCAGATGGCACACCTGAACCACTATCGAAGACGCGGCTACTGAATGGAGGCAACAACCAAGCATAATAGTGTCGTTGACTAGAGGAGTCTATGCCCATTGCTGGTGCTTGAGGATAGGGTTGTCGGGATCGGGCTTCAAGCGATGTCGGACAACATAAGTCCTAGTATAACATGGGCACCAGATTTGCGGCAAGCAAGGCACAACTTGGAGTCTGCCAGGAACATAGGTGGTTTAAGTCGGTTCCAGTCGCGCGACAATGAAGCTAGCCTACAAGAGCAGGAGATGAGCAATGGCCCTCAGAGTTCTGGCGGGGATTCCAGTGGCACTCAGCGCAACACGCCAACTGCCTTGTCTGCTCATGATCCTGCAGATGTTGTTGAAGAGAATGCTTTGGATCCCCCGGAGGCCAACATTCGGCAGGGCGGCTTGTCAGCCAGACAACAGCAATCGCTCCCATCCTCTACGCAGACATCCTCTCAATCATTAAAATCCTTGGCCGAACGCGAGGCCGAGCCAGGAACTACCTCTGCGATGGCTATGGTTCATCGCGCGCTCTCCACGAAGTCAACACATAGTTTTGCTCGACGGCGGCGTACTTCCCACTCAAAGTCCCTTTCTCACTCTCTCTCAACCTCGAAACGATCCGTCAACAACGATTATCCAACCTACCCTGACCAGTCCTTTGCAGCCTTACAGGGCCAGTTTGCTGCCCCTAGACCTGCTCCTCCTCTCCGAACACGAAGCTCACATCCTGCTCAAAATCTCCTCTACAACGAAATGTCGACCTGGGCGAGGCCGGTTAGAGACCGGCAATCTGGCTGCCCCGGCACGAAAACTGCAGACAATACACCCATTTCCAGTCCTGGCTTGTTCAACCCTGAAGCCCGAGTACCTTCGTCATCCTCTCTTACCGAGCTCGGCCCTCAACTCCATCATCTTCAGGCACCGAAAGAAACACATACTGCCGAAATCGAGCATGATACATTTTCGGGGAACAAATTCATCAACAACTATGAGATTGTCCAAGAATTAGGCCGCGGCGAGCATGGCAAAGTGAAGCTTGGACGAGATATTGAAAAAGGAACTCTGGTCGCCGTCAAAATCGTCCCGAGATACTCTGTGAAGAGACGTCTCGGTCGGCTGGGCACGCCCGAGGATCGAACCAAGCGAGAAGTGGCTATCCTGAAGAAAGCAAGACATCCCAACGTCGTCAGTCTCTTGGAGGTGATCGACGACCCTAGCAAGAACAAGGTGTACTTGATCCTTGAATATGTGGAGCGCGGTGAAATCAAATGGCGCAAGCGAGGTGTCCGTGAGATTTTAGCGGTCAACAACAATAGGTTTACGCAGGAACGTTTGGGCATCGAAGTGCCCCTCGAACCATCAGAACGGGACCTGTTCCATGTCAGTCAAGCCAGACGGCGGCACGAGCAAGCAGAAAGGGCGCGAATTGCTGCCTCGAACCGTATCCCCAACTGGAGTCTTGAACATGGAGGAGAGGAGTGGGATGATGAGGAGGCCTTCTCGGACATCTCTCGATCCGGATCTCGACATTTCTATGAGTCAAACAACCCTAGCCGGACCCATTCTCATGAAGACTATGCTGAGATGGCCTTGGCTGGAAGTATGTATGGTGCCTATGCTCCGGATGCATACCAGCCCAATCGGAAATTCAGTATCGCAGCAAGCGCTGTCTCGCACATGTCGTCGGAGTGGAACTTTGACGAGCACGATGACGAGCATTCCTACGTCCCTGCCATGACACTCGAAGAAGCTCGACGGGCATTCCGAGATACGCTCTCGGGCCTTCAGTTCTTGCATTTCATCGGTATCATCCACCGTGACATCAAACCAGCCAACCTACTTGTGTCCAAAGATGGCACAGTAAAAATCTCGGACTTTGGTGTCTCCTACCTTGGACGTCCAACGACCGACGAGGATCCCGAGAACAAGCTCACGGAAAACGATGTGTCGGCGTTGGACGATGAGAAAGAGCTTGCACGGTCTGTTGGAACGCCGGCATTCTGGGCGCCTGAATTATGCTACGAGGACCCATCCATGTTCGAGGAGAAGAATGGTCCGAAAATCACCGGTGCCCTCGATCTGTGGGCCTTGGGCATCACTCTGTATTGCATGGTGTATGCTCGCCTACCATTCTATGCGACAGAAGAAATGGGACTTCATGAGGCGGTCTGCAAGGCGGACGTTTTCTTGCCGAAAACTCGACTCGTCCCTGTGGACACGTCGCGGGACAAACCTTCTTACCACGTTCCAGCTTCGATCAATAGCAACAAGCGGCTTGATTACGAACTCAAGTTTGAGCCAGTACCGGAAGCCCTCCGCGACCTGATCCGAAAACTCCTGATCAAAGATCCTGTCAAGCGCATGACCATCGAGCAAGCGAAAGAACATCCGTGGGTGGTTGAAGGCATCCGCGACCCCTCACAGTGGATCAAAGGTCCTCCCGAGCTGGAGAAGGAAAGCAAGAAAAAGATTCTGGAAGTTGATGAAAAAGAACTGTCCCATGCTGTTGGCAAGAGGAACATCATCGAACGAGCCTTGAACACGGCAGGAAGACTTGCAGGAAGTCTGCTGGGCAGAAGCAACACACGCAAACGTGCTCCAAGCGCTGCAACATCTGCAGCCAGCCATTCCAGTGATTCGGTCGCGTCGGTGGCACCGTCGATAGCGAGTACGGCGGGAAAGAATGAGCGCGAGAAGAAGCGAGAAGCTCGACAGAGCAGCCTTCGTGGCGATGAATTTCTCACTGCGCTGAAGACGTCCCGAGAGAATACTGAGCATCCTCTGGCACAAAGCCAAACCGCGAGTCCTGACACATCTCCGCATGAAACCTATTTTGCAAACCCCCTTTCGGCACCCAAAGCTGCATCAACGAGCTGTAGCCCGATGGTGGAGCGCGAAGGCCGGCCCCGGGCGCCTGCCAGAGCGATTTCGACTCTCTCGACTACCGAGTCAGTCAAGACAATTCGAGCCTCGCAGGTGCAAAGGCCACCTCTACAAGTCTCAGAATCATCGCCGTCGATCGCCCGACCCATTTCCCAAGAAAGAGGTCTCAAAGCGAGAGTGGATGGCCTATGGGAGGGTACTGCGAAAACGTTGGCTAGACTGGGCAGCCGAGACCGTCGATCTCGCGCATATGAACAGTCCCCAACCTCCAGTCGTCAGTCGTCCGACGGTGATGCTCACACCAAACCTAGTATTGCCGTGAGCACTGCTTCGGCTGCAGGCGCCATTGAGCTACCAGAAGCCTTGAAAACACCCGCTTCATCGGTTGATGACAACACAGCACCCCCACTTCCTCAGGTGCAGACCGCTTCGTATCCACGAGTGCCTTTCCAAGCACCCACTTCATCCGACGAAGCTTTCGAGCAAGCACGGGATCTCAATCAACGTCGACTTATTCGGGAAGCGCATCTGCAAGCTGAGGCGCAAGCGGAGGCTGCCTCGAGACCTCAAAGTCGGGCCGCAGCCAACGCATGCCCTCCATCTCCGGATGATCTTGCATTTCTGGACAAGCAGCGCGATCAAGGCCCGACTGAACCGCCGGCGTTCTCCCTAGGGTTCTCAGCGCCCTCGGCAAGTACTATTGCATCTTCCGAAGACGGGTATGGCACTAGCAGTGTCTCGTATAGCATGTCCAACCCCTGTTTCTCTGCCGATTCCAGTGCGTCCTCGCCGCCTGGTGAAGGGTTTCTGGGTGCAGACCGTGGTAGAATTCCGGCAAACGTGCCTGCTCCAGACAAGACCCTCGAACCCGATTTCATGCGAACCGCAGACACGGTCACCAAACATGGCAGATCTACACAGGTTGCCACTGGCCCTGCTCTTGAAGATTGGCAGAACAACGGCTATGATTATGATCATCATGAAGAGGATGACTCCGATGAAGATGCAATGATGATGGGCTCCTCTCGAAAGAAGTTTTGATGCTTCACATGAGGCCTATGAACACGATTGCCGCCACAGTTTGTTTCATGACTTTTCTTCACGAGTTTCACACCACAACCTCTTTTTTTTTCATTCGAGTTTTGCTTGGTTCATAGATACCCTGGTTAAAACAAAGCAACGGCGTCTGCGGCGTGCTGCAAAGGTCGGCTCGCCATTTTCTTGCGTTATTGGGTTGGATGCTGTCGAGAGTCACAGGGCCAGGACGACTAAGGTGGGAAGGCATGTTTCAGCTGCATTAATGCGAGGAAAGCAAAAAGAAGATCAGGGAGGTTTTATCGAGCATTGAAACGCACGGTGCATCTCTCATCGAAAAACGGCTGTAACATCAAAGAAGGCTTGAGGAATGAGAACCTGCTACCTTCCTCAATCCCGGGCGTTATCACAGGATGAGCTCTTAGCTGGCACTGGGAGACTGGAATAGCCACCTCAACGCAAACTGTTTATAGCTACAATGTAGGTCTGTCGTTTTCCTGTTGAAGCTGGTTCCCATTTGCTAGGATGACGACACTCGCTCAAACGTCGATACAGCATATAACAAAATCAACATCATGAATCAAAGTTAGACCTTTTCTGATGCTCTTATTCTCTCTATTCAACTTTGTATTCCTCTTCGCATGAATAAAAGTCGTCACCTTAGATACTGCTCCTATACTGACTGAGGCCGGATTGTGGCTTAGTCATTGGCAGCCCGGAGCCTGAGAGCGGAGCTTTTCCAGTTTCCGTGCCAAGCGATCTTCCGCCCAATGCGAAGTTCACTGCAGTTGAACTTGAAGTTGGACTCCAACAAGACGACACCATCTTGAGGCGCCCATGGAGTCGACAGTTTACTGCTAGTTGATGTATTTTTTCCTTGCAGTCTTAAGTGCTTAAGCCTTGTTACCATCCTGCTTCCTGTGGTAAAGTGGCAGAGCTTATTCCTCGCTTCAGGTCTGTTGAACTCGTAGGGGAAGTGTGCTGCGACCACAAACTTTACATGACCACCACGCCGGTGATCCTCTTCCTGCCCTGACCAAAGACCTTTTTGCCGTTTTCACGATGCAGAAAGTCCTACGAATCAACCTCCTCGCGCGCAACCAAGCGCTAAAGGCGGAGCGAAGGAAAAACCTCAAAAAGTTAAAGGAGGAATGGAGCCAACACGACTCACGACGCATCGCCATCGATCGAGCACAACGGGGATACATCAAAGACGAACGGAGACATCGAAGGGAGGACTGGGTCGCGGGACCATTGGCACCGAAACGGGATGCTGGAAAACAACAAGAGCTCTTTGGCACGGTCAGCGGGTTGATTGCCCAGGGTCCCAAGTTTCCCGAACGCACTCGCGCCGGGCCCAAGGGGAACGGCTGGGATCCAGTAGGTTCCGAGGGCCTGGAAGGCGAGCATAAGGAGTGGGAGGGGTTTGGTAACGAGGGAAACATTGTTGAAGGCGATCGTGTCTGCGTGGTTCAGGGGAAAGAGGAAATTGTTGGCAAGATTGGTCGTGTCAAGAGTATCAATGCGGAAGCGAAGGAGTTGACTGTTGAAGGAGTGAATTTGGTACGTGGCTAATGAAAATGTCTCGTTTCTCGCGCAGAACCCAGGTGTCTAACGAAATCTTCTAGGCCGACGTACAAATCCCCGAAGGCGTGCCTCAACGGGAACGAATCGCCTTTCAAGCCCTCGAACTCCCTATCCCTATCGACTCGGTCCGCCTGGTGCACCGATTGCGAGACGAACGAACAGGTCGAGACCGTGATGTCATCGTCAAGCTGCTCCGAGGCGGTGCACCGTATTTCCAACGCGAGGCGTATTCCCCTCTGCCCCGACATACGCGGTATGTTGCCGGCGAGGACATTGAGGTTCCCTGGCCCCAAGTCGATATCCCGACGTACCAGGCTTTCGAGGCAGACACGAGCCGGTTCGACGTCGAGTCTCAATCTTTTATCCCCTCGCTGTACGACCCGCCGCTGCCGCGGTCGGGGATTTTGGATGAATTGCGCGACGACAAATACGCCCGCGACCGCGAATGGCATGACGACGAGTATGTGCGTCTCAAGGTCCTGGAGGATGCTCGGGCCGCTTGGTACGAGCAGCGCAAGCTGCAATCGCCGCTGGAGCAGTTGGCAGAATATAAATTGGAGTTGGCACAGAAGAGGGCCGAAGAGGTGAAGAAGCAGGGCTTGCCTGAGGAGACCTTGAAGATCATTCTTGAGACGAAACAGTCGAAACCGCAGCGGAGGCAGAAGGCTTTGGCTGCTTAAAAAGTTGTGGTCTTGCTCTTCGGTTTCCACATGGGTGTTTTATTGTATGCTGGACCGGGGTCTGCCGTTTACAATGCAGCTGCCAGTGAACACATAAAATGGGGGTTTGGCGCCATTGTTCGGCAAGCAAAAATTGAACTCCATTCTGTGTACCATATACATAAAACCACCGTATATTGTACATTTGCATCATACCCAGTGAACACTTCTAACTGGACCTCAGTTGGTGGTAGCCATCTACAACATTACTGCTTTTTTTTACATCCATGCTCGCGAATCATCTGTACACCAGCTCCAGTCGGATTACAACCTCGTATGGCAGTGAACCAAATGTTGGGTTGGGTATACTCTACATCCGGACCATGCTCTCCCAGTCATCTATGAAATCAATAATTGAGTCCATATGTATGGTGCCGAGTTTAGTGTCGCAGTAGTCTTTTTTTGGTTCTGGTTATACTACTACTCTCACCGATGGGATTAGGGACTGTTGATAGAACATCAATCACATCATATCAAGTCACCAGCGGCCCAATATATTCGACTCGTGACCGTGACCGCGAGCCTTGTTGTTCCGCCAACTGCGGCCACTGCACAATGAAGCGATCGACAACAGGATGCAAGAGGCGACCGCTCAGACTGAGGGTCTTGACGCGGGCCCAGCTTTCGATGAAGATGGTGCGCATCTCGTGCCGGTCCCATCTGCCGTTTGGTCCGAGTCTGCTGGGGCAGAGGCCGAAGAAACGGAGAATTATCGAGGCTAGTATGACTATGACTCCTGTCCCGGGGCCGTTTGTGAGGATTAGATCTGGGTAGAGCCGGCTGTGACCCTGACGTCTCGTGGTCTTCTTCCCTCTCAACACTCCAATACAGTCCCATAAGCACAAAAGACTCGATACCGGGGTGGTGAGAATACTTTGATGGACTTTTCGGGCGCGGTGGACGGTCACGATGTTGTATTGACTTGTAGATTCTTCTTGTTTGATGCGATGGTCAGAGTCACGGCCAGCGGAATCAAGTCTGGGAGAGGCAGCGGAGCTGTCCTTGGGGCCTGGTTCAAGCGACTTTTCGAATTCGTGTGCCTTTGACGCTGAAAAGTCGTCGCCGGAGCTGATGACGTATGTGCGGTGGGTGAAGTCGGTTGCGAGATTCGGGACCTGAGAGAGCATGTTGAGCATTTCGGCTGTGTGGCCGCCTGAGCCGAGGACGATTAGGAGGTGGGTTGGGGTTGATAGAGTTGGTGAATTCGAGGAGGAGTGATGTGAGGCCGAACGTGAGGGTCTGTTCAACCGTGGCGGGGGAGGAGGTCTGCGAGTGAGGATGTGGTTGAGTCGAATGACACATGCCGTCAGGAGAATTGTAGCGATGCTGAAGATCACGGTGAGGAGGAGACGGTGGTGGCTGACGAAGTCCAGAATGGAAGTTGAATGCCGGGATAGGGTCGGGAAAATGGTCTGTGAATGGTCCTCGACATGATAATGCTGCTTGTCCATTTTTGCCGATGCCGTCTATGAGGAAGGGTCAAGGATGGAAAAGAATGCCAGGGTATGAAGGCCACGAAGGCGGAGGGTGAATGCTTGTTGGACGAGGCTACGGCCCCATTGTTTCCTGGCCACTTGATTTCCGAGACATATTTGTTGTAGTAGTCGTGCGCCGGCAATTGTGACAGTAGTGACTAGATCGTAGACATTGTGCCATCTACCGCCTCTGTAGATCCGTAGTACATGTACTTTGAAACTGAAGCTGAAGCTGAAGCAGTAATAAGTTGTCAATGTTGTCTTGTGTAGGTTGATGTCCTTTTTGACGGAGATTATCTCGATGGGCTTTATCTCCGGAGGCGACGCTAAACCGATTGTGGAATATCGTTGATTCTGTGAATTGCAAGTCGAACTTAAGTGACGATGAATTCAAGGCAGCCATGTCTTCTGCCGCGAAACACTTTGTGGTCTGGATATAATGTTTTCAACACTGCAAGCAAGTCTTGATTCTTGTGTCTAGTCGCGAACTATGCAACATCATGCCTGTCCAGTTGCGCCAGCGTCTCGATTGTCACTACTGCGGTCGGCGATCAAAACATGTCAAGAAACCGAATAGCAGATTCACATGCGATAACTGCCTCGCCGTCAACTTCTTCGATGAGGTACGTAGCACAGCACAAGATACGATTGCAACCCAACGTCGCTGACTTTCACTTCGGTAGAATGGCGAGATAGCAGATGTGCCTGTCGAAGAAGCAGCACCTGCGCAGCGCTTTGCTCAACCCGTCCATTCAGATCCTCTCGCCGACGACTTCTCCTCCCACGACTCCATCTTCTGTCCGACATGTATCAAGAACCAACAATTGTACACCTACAACCTATCTCAGTTCCTGCCAGACCCAGACCACCCCGACTATGAAAAGTTCGAGGCCCAACTTCCCGAGTACAAGAAAGGCCTAGAGCGACGGTATCCGCAATGCTGCGCTCGCTGCGAACCCAAGGTTCGGGCGCAGTTACATCAAGCCACATACAATGCCAGAAGTGATCATCTTCGACGGGTGCTGGAGAAATCGCGCCAGAGGAGGATCTCCAGCCGGCTGGGATGGAGGAGTCTCTTGATCACTGCTGCAGGAGTGGGATACTTCACAAGTCTTGCTATGCAACTGGTATGGCACCTGTACGGGTCGCAAGTGACTAGTAGACAACTAGTCAAGTACCAGATCAGGGGGCTGGCGGACTGCTTCAGACACCGTCGCCCATTCGTTCCTCAATGTCTCGACATTTCGGAGTCGCTGCTGATAGGCATATCGATCGACCTCGGATTCGCGACCAGTTGGTGGAATCCCAAGTGGCAGCTATGGTTGTCTATGGGCGGTCACGATGGAAAACTGTCCGGTTTGGCGAAATACTATCTCGTGCAATACACTCTGCTGGGGTTGAGGATAATTGCCTGGATACTCACAACAGATATGTCTCTGAATCCCAAGTTGCGGTCCATGCTGCATGCCTGTTTCGCGGTGGCCATCACGCTCGTCGCAGGCTGGTCTGTTTTCGGTATAATCCAAGTCAAAACCAAGCCACCTGTCAACTGGCATCAGGATCCTGCTCCTTTGCTTTCCCGCGATCAGTTTGTTCCGCCTTCCGAACCCTCTACGGCAGATACACAGCAGGATCAACAAGGACCATTCAGCGTAGGGAGCCTGTCAGCCTCACAGGGGCCAACATACAGAGCATGGAGACCTCCAACGCCGCCGGATGAAGCCGCTGACTCAATGGACTGGATGCCCTCCCAGCCCGTGTTCCAGCCTGAATTAAAGGAGGTGCGGTATCGATCCACCAAACCGTCACCATTCCATGGAGCTCTACCTGCACTGAATGCAAGGGGACTGCACAAATCTGCTGCACAGACGACCACTTCAGTGCAGAAGGAGGCCATTGGTCTACCTCCTGGATTCTTCGATCGACCCTCGAACCCGGCTCTTCCGTCCCGTCCGACCAAAACAGCCAGTGACGCTATCGCACAACCAAGGTTTTTCGGTTATGACAAAGATGCCGACACGGGTCTGGAAAGTATTTTCGGGACCGTCTTTTCACTGCAAGATCGGTCCTTGGACCCTGTCGGCCCATCTCAAGCGCCTAACGTCGGTACTCCTAATTCCCCCTCTGCTCGGTTCTCTCAAATGGACCAAAAGAGGCGATCGTCATTATCTACTGCCAAGGAGTCTTCGTCCCCGTCCGCGCGTTTCAGTGCCGCTGCATTTGGTGGATTGGTGGGCGCAGTTGCATGGTGGATTTTCGATGTCACAGTCTGGCGAGATACATCATCAGAGCTAGGATACTATATTGTATTGTTCAGCATCGCCGTCCCTACTGGCCACCTATTGCTGCTGCTTCTGTCGTCTACCAGCAGAGCGCAAGGAGGTCAATTGTCGTGGATCGTGTTGTTCACCTGCGAAGCTATGGTGTTGATCGGACTGGCCATGCTACGCGAGAGGTTTGGAGAGCTTTATCGAGACCTTTGGAACAAAGTGGGAATTGCGGCGGTGGGCTTGTTACTGCCGCAAGAATTCCTGCAACATCATCAGACTCGACCAAGTGCGAGCACGCAGGCGCATGATACCCTTCATCAGAGGCCAGTGGCCCCGCCAGTCGATGAGGTCGTCGAGAGAGGTACGGGTAGGGATCTTCCTGTCGAACCAACTACACCGCGTCCGGATTCGTGGCGTCGCGACTCCTCGGAATCAGTTGAGAGTCAATCGTCCATCGCCACCACATCTACGGTATGGGACTCGGCGCCTCAGAATCTGTCTAGGGGGCGCTATGAGCTTTATGAGTCGTCGCCGAGCAAATCTCACACTCCTACTCCGAGATCCAATTCCAGCCGAGGTATGATGGGGATCGACGGACTGTCGTTGAATGACGGCGGTGGTTTCGCTTCTACTGGTAGGAGACACGGTCCAGCTAGCACTAGCACTCCTGGGAGAGGCTGGGGTTTGGAGTCGTCAGGCACCAACATTGCAGGACCGCGAGAAAGGCGCAAGTTTTGATTATGGGGCTGCACTGCACTGCACATTTTCTAGTCGTTACTTTTTGTACATGATTCTTGGGTTTGGCGTAGCATAGCGAGGGAGCCGTAGGCATCTGAGAGGTCCGAGTTTGAGATCTCCAAAAATGAAAATGAAACGAAAACGTGAACGGCCAAGAGCCTGGCCGTCTGACATTGAATAGTTTGGGACGTGCGATGTCCCTCTTCTTGTTGACAGGTCGTACGTCAGTTTGACAATAATGTAGATTGCTTCAAATTGTGGCTTTTGGGGGGGACGCAGTAACAGGCCGAACATGCAATCAAAGTTCACGGTGAGAAGTCGATGGTCGTTAAGTGGCCGTGTAGAATGGCCAATTCATGTTCCCATTTTCTATGTCAACTTTTGCTTGATGAAGAACGACCGCAGATGCGACAGCTGCCAGGCACAGGTGACGCCCAACACGGCCAGCTGGATCAAAGTCCACCGCACAATCTTTGCATTGGTCGACTCGCTCTGGTCACGGAATTCGGCTTCTCGTTCCTGTTTAGGACAAAATTAGTTCCATCCATCGTATGAGTTGTTCGCGCACTCGTCCGCCGCGCATGACATGGCGGCTAGACTGTATCGTGGCGTGGTTGCGGTGTAGTACGAACCCTTTGGAAAATCTGTTCCCTCCTGATATCCGCCAACCGCTGATTCAACTCCCTTACTTTACTCACGATAGTATCGATCTTGCCTTTATCCTCGCTCTCGATCTTGCTGGTCTCGCCGATGGCCATGTCCAACGTCAACTTGACGCCGCCCATGGGCCCGCCACCGCCGGAAAACCAACCGCTGCCCACACTGACGGCCGCGGGGCCCGAGGGCGTGAAACACAACCTGTGCAATCCGGCGTCGGCGGCGCTGAATGTGAATTTTGTCGGCGCGTCGGATGAGGTTGTTGTTTGCGTTACTACGCGGTGGTCGTTGTCGAAGGTTTCGTCGACGGTGATTTGCATTTGTAGCTCGGGTGTTGCTTGGAAGGAGTTGGTTTGGCCGTTCCAGGCTTCGGCTTTGTATGTTCCTAGCAGTCTCAAAGGGTTAGTCAATTGGAACTGGAAGAAAATAAATGCCACCACATTGTAAAACAAAGCCACAACGTTGTCTTTCGCGCAGCAAGTGCTTGTACTAACCCACTACTAGCGTGTCCTTGGGCAAGTCCTCGTAGAAACATTTGGGTGTCGTGCCGTCGAGGTAGAAGTAGAGGGCTTGCGAGGAGGTGATGAGGGACGAAACGACGGCGAGCGTCGTCGTCGTGAGGAACTTCATCTTGTCTTCTCTTCACTTCGTTGCTGGCTCGGTTGGCTTGCTGCGCGACGACTAGAATTGACCGCTGGGGAGGGAGGGAGACAGATGTGCTGCGGTCGCAGTCGCGGTCTCGTGCCGGAAAGGGTGCGGTGAGGTCAAATCCCAATGATGGATAAAAAGGGCTTCTAGATGGCACAGACGCAGAATCGCATGTCAATCATCAGTTTAGTGTTCAATTCAGGGGAAGACTCGAGGCGCCGCGGAGTACAGGAACACGACCGTGCAGTACAGGTGGCCGTAGCCTTGTCGCAGCGTGCCAAGTGCGTTATCACGTGACCTCAAAAGGAGGCCTGGCACGCGGCTTTCTTATTTCCACGCATTATAGACATACATGTAGAAAAGGCTCTGGCTCAATATCGGGCAAGGCCAGTCCAACTGGTGTATTTGTCGTCGAGGGTGGTTGGGGTGTGTCTTGGGTGCCCGTGTCCAAGCTTGATACAACCAGAGACCGGAGCACGTGACTAAAGAGATCACGTGCGAAGCATCGGTCCGCCAGTTGCAGCGGCGTCGACAATTCTGCCCTTTGTTGGTACATAACCACTGCATATCGACTGACCGTCCCTCATCATCAACTCATCGACGCGTAAGGCGAATGTAAGCCGACAACGCCTGGGACCTTGACCAACTGTCCCTACACCATCTGGCCTGACCTATCGCGCCATCTCAAGGTTGCTCGTCATGGCGTCCACCAGCGACATTCGCGACATCATGAACTTGGGCCAGGCAGGTCCGCGGCAGCCTGCGCCCAAGAAGAAAAGACACGTCGAGCCTCAAGTGCGAATGACTGGAGTCAAACGAGAAGTTCAAGCTCTGATGGGCGATTCGGTGCCGCCCATTGCCCTCGTCGAACAACGCTCCTACAAGTCGAGACCGTCCATATCCCAAAAACTATTCAAACCGAGACACTGGGAAGAGAGACCATTTCAGCATGGAGCGCGAACAGATGGACTGCAGCTTAGGCACTGGAAACGCTCAATACCAGGCTCGACCGCTCGACCCGCTTCTATTGGGAACACCGCAGCCTCGACCGATGTTGAAATGACCGATGATTCGAAGCCGGCCTCAGTCACGCAAGAACTACGGTTTGAAGAGGAATTCCCTTCGCACAAATGGGACGTGAAAGTGCAGGTGGCGTCATACACGGATGAACAGTATCAGAGTTACTTCAAATCAGACGACTGGACCAAGGAAGAAACAGATTATCTCATTGAACTTTGCCGAGATTATGATCTTCGATGGGTTGTCATTGCCGACCGTTACGATCCTGAACAGATCCCTGGCGCAACGGGGTCTCTGCCGAATGGAGAAGCTGCAGGGAATGAAGTTGCCCACCAGCGCAAGTATCCGGCTCGGTCGATGGAGGCACTCAAACAGCGATATTACACGATCGCGGCCAAGATGCTCGAGTTACAGATTCCAGCGAGTAACATGACACAGGCCGAGTTCCAACTGTGGGAGAAGATGCGCAATTTCGACGCAAGAACCGAGTCCCTGCGAAAAGCCATGGCCGAGAAACTATTCGAGCGTACCAAGGACGAAGCTGACGAGGAGAGAGTGCTGCTAGAGGAACTTCACCGCATCACCAAACATGAAGATGAGCTTATCAAGATGAGGTCCGAACTCTACTCCCGGCTCGAGCCAGTCACCCCTCTCCGAAGAAATGAGGAGCAATCTACCGCTGTATATCAAACTTCGGGTGGCTTGTCCATGCTGCTCCAATCTCTGCTTGCCAAAGAAAAGAGGCTGAAGAGGCCTCCACCCGCGAATGGCACAGAAGCAACTCCTGCAGCCGCCACGCCCTCGGAATCCGCGCGGAGCGAGAAATCCAGACATCCCAACCAGTACAGTCGACGGGACACTGTCGACACTCAAGCGACCGAAGAATCCGGGCCGCAGAAGAAGGGATCAGTATCCCAACCAAGCGTGCGAGTTCTCTCACCGCAAGATGAGGCACGCTTTGGCGTCTCCCATCCCCAAGAAAGAGTCACGAGCGGCGTACAATTCCGACACGAGAAGATCAATCGTCTCTTGATGGCCAAGAGTCAGACACAGACGGCCAAGATCCAAGCCGCCCTGACCGAGCTGGGTATCCCGCCCAGGTTACTCATGCCTACGCAGCGAGTTTGTCGTGTCTTTGAACAGCTTGTAGGCGAAATAAATGTTCTGTTGGATGCCAGAAAGGTCAACGAGAAGATTGCCACGGAGATCAAGATTTTGGAAGAAGCCAGACGCATCAGACTTGGGTTGCCGAAAGACGGCGAGGAAAAGTTGCCGCCGGCTGTTGATGCGATGGAAGTCGATTCTTTCCACCTCGATGGCAACACGAAAATTGAGAATGGCCAAGAACACACCATTGCTACTACAAAGCAGGAGCAGGATACTCAAGCTGGGACCAGTGCTCCTGCAACCAAAACAGAGGAAAAGACCGAAGACAGCCTGAGTAACAACGATCAGCACAATGCACAAGTCAATGGGCACGAGCAGAAGAGTGGCGATACAGACGCTGACAATGACGGCGAGGAAGCTGGACAAGAATCTTCACTCATCCCTCAAGAGTCCGCCGATAAGCATGGTGAAGAAGAGGATGGATCAGAGAGAGACGATGACGATGATGAAGACAATGAACATCATGACGGAAATGCTGATCAATCTGTCACTGGCATCGATCATGAGGACGAGGACGAGGATGAAGATGAGGAAGAAGACGACGAGCCTCATGTAAACGGAGAAGTGGACGAGGAAGAGGACGAGGACGATGATGCGCAGGTCCAAGCCACACCACAGAACGACAGTGACGCTGAAGAGGAAGATGACGCTGAAGCTGAGGCCGAGTCTGGATCCGAGGAAGAGGAAGCCGCCGGAGAGGATGGCCATTCGGATGACGAGGATGATGCTGCCGAACAGGATGATTCCGATGCTGTGGGTGGTGAAGATGCGAACGAAGACGATGATGTTGATGGAGAAGAGCATGCGGCACCCGAAGCAGGGTCAGCCACCGCTACCGGGCCTCGAGCCCATAAGCGTTCTGCCAGCGTCCTCTCCGAAGCCAGTCGCGCTGGAAGCAATCGGAGCGGTCTGGGAAGGAAGAAGAGAAGATAGTCTCAACTACAAGAGTAGAAATCTGAATGTTTCCAGCAGACAGATTGTGAAGCATAACTCTTTTACTCTCTGAGCGGGCGAGATCACTCCTATTTGTACCCGCTTCGCTGTAAGAGTGTAGGCGTCCTTAGCAACGACCTCAGGCACTTCAGGCTATAGGATGATTGCATTTAGCGGTTCAAGTTGTTCAAGTAATTTCCCACCATAAGTGATCAGATATATCATAGCGCTTGGAGCTCGGACCTTAGAAATCGAGACACGATTCTTGACCTCAACAAAATACACTGTTCTGGATCAGTCAATGTCCCTTGATATCAAGCCCCAGAACCGCGGCTGGCCTGTACAAAAGTGACAACAATAAGTGACATCTCTACACTGCTTGTTATACACTCACTGATCAAGCTAGATTTGAAGAACGGATGAAGTTCTATTCACACGGAAAAGAGAGCTTTCGAACAATCTTGCTGTGGTTTTGGCAGAAGCATCTCAATTCAAGCTACCTATCAAAGGTACGCTTTCTCAAGTTCCTGACTTTGCTTCCCTTGCTTCTCGCCATTAATGTCTATCTCATTTCATTCCAATCTGCATGCCACGACCAAGTCACTCATCTGACCAGCAGATGTATCCATTTTGTGGCCTTATCCTTTCCCATCTGTGTCCATTATGGCCGATCAAGAGCTGCCTGCAGCTCATCCGTGCCTTTTCCTCGGCGCCTTGCTTTGCCCTCAATCCTCCACGTTCCTCATCGAATGTCCATGACACGGTGTGATGTCTCGTCTAGTGCCGTTGCTGTAAGGCACTGCAATCAATGCCCGTAAGATCTACCAAGGATCCCAAAATCCCATCCTCAGAACGCCGTCGCTATGGTCGTTCTATCGTGCATTGAAATGCTTTCGTTCAAGGCTGTGCTTGCTGAAATGGTACCCGACCCTTTCAGAGAAAGAAAAGTTGTCGTCACCCCATCTGTCACCTGAATCTCATCCTGCACTGATTGCTCCTCTCTGAGCTCCCTCTCACATCTTGCTCTTCGTTTCTTATTCCTCCTCAGAGACTTCGGACTCTTCGTCTTCGGGGTAAACGAGCTCTAGCTCGCTGCAGACGGCGGCCTCGTCTTCGGACCAGGGCCCCTCTTCGAACGCCGCTCCTCCCGCGGTGTCTGGCTTAGTTTCGGTCGCCTTGTCTGCGGTGGCCTCCGAGTCGTCTCGCTGGTTCCAATAGTTCATGAACTCCTGAACCTCGGAGTTTCTGACTTCCTCTTCCTCTTCCTCTACCTCTTTCTCCTTCTCCTTCTCTGTCTCCTTCTGCTTGGACTCGGCTTCTTCAAGCTCGATCCATTGGCTCATGAAGTCCTCCTCATCGCCGTCGAAGAGACTGTCTTCCCTTCGTCGAGGACGCTCCTCTACCGGTGCCGGCGTCGGTGTCGGGGTCTTTGCCTTTGGCTTGGTTGCCTTGGCCTTCGGTGCCTCCGGCGCCTTCTTGGTGGCCGCCTCGCGCTTGGGCTTTGGCTTTGGCTTGGGCGCGGCCTTGGCCTTTGGCCTTGTAACTTTGGCCTTGGGTTCGGTGGCGGCCTTTTTGCGGGAGCCGGCACCAGCACCGGCACGAGCACGAGCGGTTGTTCGGGCAGGAGGATTTGGGGTAGGGACGCTGCTGCTGCCGCTGTGGTTGCTGTTGTTGTTGTCTGCTGCCGCTGTGGCCGCCGGAGGAGGAGGATTGGCTGAGGCCGGGGCGTTGAGCTGCCAGAACCAGTCGTTGTCGGTCTGGCCTGGCATGTTGGTCTGCAGGTAAGGAAGGCGGCCCATGGCCTTGTGCAGGGCTGGAGGCGCCTTGTGGACCATCCAGTCCAGACTTCTCTTGGCCTTTTTCGGTCTCGGGACGTCGCTGTTGGTGGCGGTGGCGTCGCTCTCTGTCGACGAGTGAGGAGGGGTGGGCAGGACCGGGGCAGCGGAGAGAGAGAGAGCGGCGGGTGTGCATGTCGGAGGGGTGGCCAGCACCGGAGCAGCGGAGAGAGAAAGAGTAGCGGGCGTGCATGGCAGAGGGGTGGCAGCACTGCCGGGGTTTGCAACGACTGCTACAGAGGAAGAAGAAGGTCTCGTAGGTGTAGGAGCAACGAGGGAGCCAGGGACAGCGGGAGGGCGCATAACAACATTGTCGTTATCGTTGTCGGCAACAACAGGAGCAGAAGCAGCATCAATACCAGCAGAATCAGCAACCCCAACACCAGCACCAGCAGGGACAGGGACAGCACCGACCTCACCCACCTCTTCCTCGCTGGTCAGATCCACGACTGACGCCAGCGCCAGACGTGGAGGAACAAGCTCTGAGGCGCCCCCATTGTGCTGCGGCTGCAGCAAGCGGCGGTCTACTGGTACTGTTTGGCCCACGTAAGGCTTCACCAGCTCCTTGAACCGCTTGCTGTACTCAAGGCCCTCGGGGCCGGTGAGGTCGATGGCCCGCCCGGTCTCCGGAACCACAGGCTCGAGGAGACCGTTGTCCCGGACCGTGAAGTGGAGTTGGCCACGGAGCACGTTGTAGTATGCCCGGACCTTGGTGTTTTCCTGGCTGAGCCTCTGGCCGACCTGGATGGCCTGCTGCTTCTCTTGGAGAGCTTGCCGAGCCCTGGCGGCGAGCATGTCGCAGGCTGCCCGTGCCTTCTTCAGCTCCCGAAGGTGCTGCTCCTTGAAAGACTGCTTCTGCTCCTTGAAAGCTTGGTTCTCTGCACGCAAGCCGAGGACCTCCTTGCGGAGCCTCTCGAGTTCTGCCGCCATGGTGCCCTGGACCTGGGCAACTTGCTGGGTCATTTGCGGCTGCTGCTGCTGCTGCTGTTCGAAAGAAGGGACAAAGGCACGAGCTCGTCGTTGCTGTTGCTGTTGCTGTTGCAGCTGTGGCTCTCCCTCTGCGAAATCCGCAAAGCTTCGCTTCTGGCCGGCGCCGCCCTGTTGTTGAACTTGGCCTTGTTGAACTCCCTGAAACATGGAGTTGCCGTTGTTGTTGGTGCCATAAGGGGTGGACATCCTAGCCATTTGGGTTGTTGGCGGCGGCGGCATTGTGGCCATCGGAGCCATAGGCATGGGCGGCATCGAGGTCATTGGATGCATTGGCGACGATGTCATTGTCTGCATCGAGGTCGTTGTATACATCGGCGCTGTTGTCATGGGCGGTATCATCGAGTTCACCCCTGTCACCGGCATCATCATTGGCGGCTGCATGGCGTTCATTGCAGGCCCGGGCTGGTAGGCGCTGGTAGGATTGTACCAGTCGCCCCCGTTGCCCGTGGCCTGTCCTGCAGCGCCGCCATTGAAGAACTGATAGTTGTTGAAGCCGTCCATTTCTCTCGATGCTTTTATGTATGTGGGGAAGAGCAAGAGTCTGGGGTGTGGTGGGTACAAGGTGGGTCGAGGCAGAGGGAGTGACAGCGTGCTTGGGAGTGTTAGTCGAAAGCGCAACACTAGAGTGCAAGTCCGCGTGTATCACCTTACCTGTCAGGGAGTTGATGACGAGTGTCTGTATGTTCAGCTGGTGCTGTGAAGAAAGCAGGCAAGCTCTGAGTCCGAGGGTAAACGCGGGTGGAATCACGGGGCAGTGCCAGCTGTTTGCCCGACAAGTATCTTCGCTTTGGGTGAATGTGAGAGGCAGTGTGTGCACTTGGTCGAGTGATAGGGGGAGGTAGGTGCTGTGGCTGCTGGGAAGCTCAAAGTGCTCTGCTCTGTCGAGTGTTGATGTTCTGTTCAAGAGGCGAAGAAATGTGTGTGTTGTGTGCGTCCGTGTGTGAGAGTGTGTGAACTCGCGTGTGGGTATCAGTGTGTGCGTGTGTGAGTGTATGATGAAGAAGTTCAACAGATCGAGGGAGAGGGAGCAGGTACTTGAAGGAGAAAAAAGAGCAGATGAAGGTTCCCCTGCTGCTTTCGCCGTCCTTTCGACGCGTAAAGCATAAGGAGTCGAAGGTTCAATAGAACTGAATGGGAAACAGGATGGAATGATGTGTTATTGGAAGTTCCCTACACTGTTTGACCTCGCTGCCCTGTGAAGACCAGACGCGGGAGAATAATTCACATACGGCTTCACCATAGCTCCATCCTATTGTCGTTCGTGCCATATTGCTGCAGAGCTTGCTGCAACACATAACCAATAACAATATCAACCGCGTCGTCGCGTACCATATGAACAGTCACTTGAGGTCCTCTCAAGCTCTCTGCGCCCAGAAGTGAATTCGAGGAAAACGCGCTCTTCGTGACCCACTTTTCCCATATGCTTTTCAGGTTTCTGGTACAATATTGTACTGGTTCATTTGCTTCCACCAGCGGAAGGTTATGTATGTCCATCCGGGCCACTCAGAAACCGTGCACTGCCAGTGTACCATGCGAACAGTCATTCGAAGCTGAAGTGCTCTCGAGTCTTTTGAGCCAAAGTGAGTTCGAGAAGAAGGCGTCCTGCGAGACCCACCGTCCATTATGCTTTTCAAGTTCCTGGTACAATTATGTCCTGGTCCATTCTTCCCACCAGCGGAAGGGTATTCCCCTCCGGGCCACTCCAAGTACTCTCGAGTTTTCTGAGCCCAAGCGAGTTCAAGAAAAACCCCTTTGCGAGACCCACCTCCCCATATGGTTTCGATGGTACAATCATGTACTAGCTTATTTGCTCCCACCAGCGGAAGAGCATGCCCATCCGGGCCGCTCAGAAATCGTCTACCGTACAACGCGAAGCGTCACTCGAAGTCCTCTCGAGTTTTCTGCGCGTAGGTGAAGGCAGGGAAAACGCGAACTCGCGTGACCTACTGTCATGTATGCCTTTTCTGGTACAGTCATGAATTCATCCATTTGCACCCACCAGCGGAAGGGTATGCCGTATACTGCACCACGCGAAGAGTCACTCGAAGTGCTCTCGAGTTTCTGCGTCCACGCGAATGCAGGGAAAACGCGAAACCCCGTGACCTACCGTTCCATATGCCGTTTCTGGTGGAATCACGTAATAGCTTATTTTGCTCCCTACCACTGGCTGTGAAAGGTTATGGCCAGCCTGGCCTTTCCGAACCCTCTCCCAGGCTAGCACACCAACCGCACACCACAAGGTTTCTGCAGAAGTGGAACGGTGAGTAATCTTATGACCACCTATAATAGTCATCACCGTGGATGTTGCAAACCGAAATGACCGTTTGAGCCGGCCACAAAGGAGATTCACCACGGCACTGCAATTCGAGCTACAAACGACGTGGTTGATATTGACTCTTTTCTGAACTCGAAGGGAGCCAAACGGATGCTTCGCCCTGAGATGAGAGCCTCGTGCGGTCTGCGTCGCCTATTGGACAAAAATCAAACAAGCTTTGCGTGAATTCCCCGAAGCTTTACGGGTCACGCTAACCTGTTACAGCCAAACTTAATTTGATCCCCGTGTCTGCAGCCAGTGCAGTGTCTGTCCGTCTGCGCAGGCTGAGGCAAGTCTCCCCCCACATCATACCAGTAATACTGCCCTCCCTCGCCGATGCATGCCAGCGCATTTCGCCCAGTTCAATAGGATAACGATTGTCAGTCTGGCAGACTCAAGTGGTCGGATATGACCACCTGCAGTCACCATGAGCGTGATATTATGTACAGGTAGGGACTAGAAATGCCACTTTATTTCGCAGGATGACGCTAACATCGCTGTCGCAGCTGGTTATGACCATACAATCAGGTCCGGACACCACGTCTCCTTCCCCTCCAAAATGCTTGTCGGGCAGCCCTCATTTATTGTGTTAGGTTTTGGGAAGCTCTCTCAGGGATATGCTCGCGGACGATCCAACACCCAGAATCTCAAGTCAACCGACTATGCATCACACCGGACAAAAAGTACCTTGCCGCAGCGGGGCGGCATATGGTGCGGCTGTACGATATCAAATCGACTAACCCGAACCCGATTATGCAATTCGAGGGACATACGAACAATATCACAGGAGTAGCCTTCCACTGTGAAGGCAAATGGATGGTGACGAGCTCGGAAGATTCGACAGTCAGAGTATGGGATACGAGGTCCGGGCAGGTTCAGCGCAATTACCAACACAGCCACCCTGTCAACGACGTGGTCATTCATCCCAACCAGGGAGAACTGGTCAGCTGTGACAGAGGCGGCAACATTCGGATCTGGGACCTGGGCGAGAGCAAATGCACCCATCAGCTCGTCCCTGTGGAGGACGTCTCGATGGCCAGTGTTAGCGTGGCTAGCGATGGTTCTCTGCTTGCTGCTGGCAATAATCTGGTATGGTCTAGCGCGGTCGCACACTTTCTTACCCATGTTGCGTCTATTTTACCTCCTGCTGAATTTTTCTCTTGTTTCCAGGGCGACGTCTACATCTGGCGAATGTATCAGAACCAAGATTCCACCACTCTGTTACCATGCCGCGTGTTCAAGGCTCACAAAGATTACCTGACACGTCTGCTGCTGTCACCGGACATCAGACTCCTTGCCACATGCAGCGCAGACCACACCGTACGGATTTGGAAGATTGATATGAATGAAGAACACCTGGAAGCCGTCCCCGGCTCGACAGGAGATTCCTACCCTAGCGATGAGCAGGTCAACAACGATGGTGGAGTCAATTGGCCACCCACAAACCAGCAGAACCAGAACATGAATGGCAACGGCCACGCCAATGGCAACGGCAATACTAGTACAATCAACGGCACCACCAATGACAGACCTAACTCGAATTCAACATCCAGTCCAATCATTTCAGGCGGCTTCAATGCCGTTGCTAACCCCGACTCACGATCTCACTCCCCGGGCGGCGGTTTCACCACACCCCCGATGTCACCAGCGTCTTTCCGAACATTGACCGAACTCATCACCCAGCGGCGCCCTCTGCCCTGCGATACCGTGCTTGACAATCACCAGCGGTGGGTATGGGACTGCGCGTTCAGCGCCGACTCGGCTTATCTAGTCACCGTCTGTAGCGACCACTATGCCCGTCTGTGGGAACTCGGCACCGCCAGCATCATCAGACAGTACAGTGGTCACCACCGTGGCGCCGTCTGCGTCGCTCTCAACGATTACTCTAATCCGCCGTAGAACGGCCCGGATTGGGACCCCTCGGACTGGGAGCTGGGCTCAGGCAGCGCACTGTCCGTAGACAGCCAACAGATGCAGTGAGCACAGCCATGGGACACTGGCAGAGGGGAATGACCATTGCATCAATTGTGTGGTACCTACATCCTAGATTGGGCGAAAGTGGTACGGTTTTATTGCCTTAATTTTCGACGGATACGAAAGAGAAAATGGATGCACTGTGACAGAAACTTGAACGGCCTTTTTGGAGCAGGGCGTTAGGCTGAAAGACGGAAACTTCAAGGGCCAAATGAGACACGCGCTTGTAGTTGGTAGGGCAATCTTTCTTCCTCGATACAACGCTATCCAAGCTTGTTTCGATGCTTGGAACTACTAGTAGTAGTAGTAACCATCGCTATCCTTGCTAAAAACATGAGAAGCAGTGACTGAGCAAGCTTGACGGATTTGCCTTTCATTTCTCCTCCTGGACCCTTTATCCTCATTCCCTTGTAGGGAGTCTGTACAATCCACGTCCATATAGATTACTCGGTCCCAACAACCGACCGTCAAGTTTATCCCCACCTCTCGTACCAGCTTTTACCGTTTCGAGAGCTTGCTTACGATTCAACGATTCTGAGCACAAAGTTGACCACCACAGCCGCCAGCAAAGCCAGAGCCAGAACAGTGGGCCCAATTCTATCATCAAATCCGCCTTGGCCTCTCACCCGAATGCTCTTTGCTCGCCAGTGGAACGTGAACAGAGCGTAGATCATGGCGGCCATGGCCACCAGGGTAAACAAGCCGGCGGATATGCGGCCGACCGAGTCACCGAAGTTGAGGAGACCGACGGCAAGACCGCCGAGGATGACGGTGAAGTTGAGCCATGAAAGGAAGGTTCTTTCGTTGGCAAAGAAGACTTTGGGCTCTACCCGGGTTGGAAGAGCGATGCGTTTGCCTGTGAATAGAGATTAGTTTCATCTTGCAGAGGGAAAGGGACATGGGGAATAATCACCTGGGGCACTCTGAAGAAGTGGCTGTTGAGACATATTGTTGGCGACGTTATATTGACAATGGCCAGCCCGTCTTGAAGAACAAAATTGCGCGTTGGTGGTGAAGGGACAGTGATCTTATTCTCCTGACACGCAGATGTTGCAATCAATCACTGCGACTTCCAGCAACCCGTAGTATGGATGGATGCCCTTTTGATGCGTCACTTGGACCAGAGTTCAGTGTCTCTTCCAAGGCCCTCCTCTTGTTGAGCCGTATGTCTGACCGTCAATCTCTGCGGTCGGTTCGGATCACAATTGTCTTGCTTCTCTTGCTGCCACAACCTAAGAGGTGGCCACAGAAATAGTTTCAATGAAACAGATCGATCGCCACAGACTTCCGCTGAGTAGATAGGTATTACCCGGAGCGCACGGTAAGCCGTCGTCGAGCGTTGCGATAAAATGAAGGTCCCTTGGTCCCACGGATGCGTGCAGAGGAAACCGGAAGCTTTCCTTCAGTGTTGTTTGTTGTCGACGGGTTTCCAATATCCCTCTCTCAACACAACGATCATACCAAACACTCACGCCCAGGTAGGAGGTACTGATTAATGATGCAGCCTGGCCTTTTTGGACAATAACAAAACTGAAGTGCTAGTATACACCAGGTAAAAGGTGAAGCTTGCAAAAGAGAAGTCTGTTCCTGGTGCTTTTTTCTCTCTTGTTCACTGGCACTACCTCACTCTACGACTGCACCTTACTATTTCGATCGATGCCCGTACTTGTACCACGACCGGACTGGACAGTTACTTCATTCTGCGGGGCGTCATCACTGCACAAGCGAGCAGGTGCTCGGATTACAGCTTCCCATTCGCCAGTTCTTGGATCCCTGGTTCGATAAGGCAAAGGCACGTGCTGAGTTGCGCTTGCGGGCTCATCATGTCCGCCCTACTACGGAAGGTCAAATCGACCATCAGTGCCGGGACATCGGAACGCAATAATGGCAATGGCCTGGACGCAACTGGCCAGCGGGACAAGGCCAACAACAACAAGATACTGGTGACCAAAAGCCGCTTACAGAAAGCATATTCTCGTCCCGAGATATTGGGTGACGACGAGTCAAACAACAGCACCAACAAGAAGACCGCTCTAGAACAACAGAATCAGCTCTTACCTGATTTCGATCTCCAGCAGCAGCACAACCATCCATTGACCCAGTTTCGGAGACGACTGGCTAGAAAAGCTTCGACTTTCAGCCTTCGCTCGAAACGGTGGAAAGGTGAAGCGCAACGACGGGACTACGAAGAGCAAAAGGTGGATACAGAGTCAGGTACTGTTCGCCGACATCTGGGACATCATTTGCAGCAGCCGCAAGAGCCCAAGCTTCGCAGAGGTTCGGTTGCTGAGATAGTAGAAGATCAAGATCAAGATCCAGCAGGAATACAAACCGAAAGCGATCGTCAGTCCCATTCGAGCTCCGACACTGTGTTGCGTCGCGAAGCAACAGCAATCACACCCAAGGCCTGTAGTGAACGAGAAAGAGCAGCACCTACTTCTACTGCCGGAGACAGTGTGGTCGCCTCGCAGCCTCCCTCACAGCAAGACTCTATCTTCCAGGAACAACGAGGACACGTTTGTGTCGACCAAGCAGGCGGAAAGACCTTGACCAACATGGCATCCGATCACACCGCCACGCCCCCTGTCCCTTACACCCGTCTCAAGGAGATTACGGAAAATGTAAGTAACCACCATGTCCTTCTCCAAGTTCTATTAGGTACGAAGAATTGACGTTTGATTTCAGGCGTGCGAGGCCGCTCTTGCAGACGTTAAAGCATATTCACACCCAGAGACAGAGTCTTGGAATACGACCATCATCAACAGCATCTTAGGCGCCTTGGTCGAGGAGACGAGCCAAAAATCAGCATCGGGATCAGGCCCTGCCCAGCCTCAGTTCAAGTACATCGTCAACAGCACAATCATACAACATGCGGCTGCTTCGTCGACTCCGGGCGATGACGGCAAGAAGACAAGTGGTCGTCGTGGCATGCATGCGGCCAGTGGCGCATATTGGAACAACGAGAAGGACGGCATGTGGAGCTACAAGTACCCCGGCGCCGACAGCAAGGGGTTGGACGTGGTTATTGGCATCATCTGGATTTGGGTAGGCTGATCCGCCGACAGCTTGAAGCACATACTAGGGATGGTGGCCGGCGAATAGCAACCATACGTGGTAGAGGAGACACAGATGGATCTCCGCGCCTCCTACGGCAGTGCTTGTTGAGTTACCGAGCAAAGATATCAGCGCTCAGGGCTGTAGAAGCATGTTGTCACGAGTGCCCTTGGACATATGACTCGACCAAGCAGTCGCTAAAATGCTTCCGAGCCAATTTCGGTGCGGTCATGAACCTTGATAAAAAGCAATTGATTTGTTGTACGGTGGTCTCATCGAGAGCTGAATCCGATATTAGTACACAAGCCCAACCATGCCGTCGGCGCAATCAGTCCATCGATGTGGAGAAGGCGTTCATTGCTGATGGGTGCAAGATACAGCATTGTACATCTGCTCGCCTGTAACTACCACAGCAGTGTGACATCGATTCATGGTCATGGAACAGTTTGTGAACGCGGGAATGGCCATCACGTTTCCCACCATCCATCAACCCACATGGAGGACGAAAGAGCAATATCTTTTGGAATTTTTGGAATTCCGCTGTCCGTCATCCACCGTGAGCGGTCACTCTCCGCCCATAGTGAGGGATTATGCTCCTAAACAGGGAGTGGGATTTTTTGACGCCCTTATGCCTCTACCCAGCCGTCACTGACACGATCAAACAAGGCGAGACTGACCAGGGCCCATAACGCAAGTAGACGTCGAATCGGCAGTAGTACTAGCGAGTGTTTGGCGTGAGCGAAGGGGGAGCTTTTTTTAGCCCAAGTGATGGCCAATTGGGCCACCACTGCTATGGACGTAGCCATACAAGTGATTCAATTATGGACCTGAGGATCAGCTCGATTCCAAGAGACGGTCGATTCCGTGCACCGGTCTCATTCACTGGCGTACAGTTCAACGCGACCATCGTCTGTCTGCACAATCGAACCAAGTGATACTCCATCAGCGTTGCTTGAATCTGATCCAGTATGGCCAAGCTGCATACCCAGATACCTACGATGTACCAGGTACTGTTCTTTTGGGGGGGGATAGCCACCTGCAGGTAGCAGCGTCGCTTGTTACCATCGATTCCTGTTCCACGATGGCTTCCCAGCCAGATCGGGAGATAGGGTTGTACTGGTAGTGTGGATACGTTCCCATTGCCAATCTGTGCATCGGTACCTTTCATCGAGGGAGAACCCGCTGCTGAAGTGAGAGATCCAATGCAGATCATCGGTGGCTGAATGCGGCTGTAACACGGGTGCTTCTATATTGCGCAAGGAGCGCTATCTGCCCGCGGCATAGTCAGCACCATGATTGGCAGGAGAAATAGATTTTCCTCGTATTGTACGTAAATACAGACTTATCAACCATCGCTCGCATTGAGACGGCCGTAGACATGCGAGGGGGAAGCGAGACAGCTGTAGAAGAGAAGGCCCTCTGGTCACATGCCGCCATCGAGAATCTTGGAGCCTGGAATAGAAGGCCACCAGAAGGCTGACGCGAGCGGTAGTTCGTCAGAGGGGATCGAAAGGAATGGCTGACAGGCTCGCCGTCGGCTCAGGCACTTGTTCAGGTACTAGTAGTAGTAAGGGACAATGTCTCTGCTATACTAGCATTTGCGGTGGCACCCTCCAGTGTTATTAGTAGCAGGAGTAGAGCAGTGGTGGTGGTCGGTTGGGCGTTTTGATGGATATTGGCGCCTATACCTGCCACTGGCAAAGCGTAGCATACTACAGTGTAGTAGGTAGTAATGGACTGCTCACTTGTACTGCCAGTGTCGCCGTTGCAAACCTGCGCCTGCGATGCCCGCACTTGCCAATCATGCAGTGCTTCCCTACCTAGGTACGGTACCTAGGTAGACAGCAGGCAACAACCCGCCACTCTCTACTACTGTATCTCGGATCCTTTCTAGGGACCTGCAATATCCGTCTACAGAATAGTCCTGCTTGATGTTGCACTTGGGACGCCTCAGGGTTGCCATAATCGGTTCTGAAGGCTGTCCAAGGTGTCATTCCGTTCCTCACGTCCGGCAATAATTAATATGTCGCTGTCCCCTTGTCAATTCCATGCCACAGCCGAGGCCGCCGAGCCGTGATGCATTGCGCTATCACAATTGAACGACCCAATTGCACGCCTAGAACGCCTAGTCAGCGATCGAGCGACAATACCAGATCCTCACTCATCCAACCCCTGTTCGTCCGACGACTTTCCAGGTGGATTCATGTCGCTGGTGGACTGGGGGCCCAGGGCCCATAGTCCAGCTGAACAGGGGTCCTTGCAAATCGACCTAGGTACAATGGAACCACTGCAGATGGCCCTTATGAGAGCTGAAGATTCATTTGCCGATCCGCCAACGAACTTGCCTTGCAGCATCCCCCAGTCCTCATTAAATCCGACCGACGAACGCAAGATATGCCCGACCAGGATAGAGGTACAGCCGCTTGCCACACGGAACACGGTGTGCGTTCATGCCAACCCCATACTTGACAACCTTCCCTACCGCATCAGCGATGAGTGGACCATTTGGTGGTACAACGTAGATACAAGCAGGGAGTTTGAAGCTGAACAGCTCAATTCACATCATAACTACGGAGCATAGCGTGGCCAATAATGGCAGTGGGATACTACGGACGATTGTTGCGTCAACTTTCCAGGGCATCACCGGGCAGCTCTCCAGCTGTATTCGTGGGGATTCCCGCGGTTGAAGGGCTGACACCCGTGGTCCAAAAACCCACTTTGTGGCTTGTTTGGCGCGCCACAAAGGGACGAACCTGGCGAACTCGTAACCACGAAACCTGGCTGAGGTGGAACGTGGGTCTTAGCACAGTCTTTCAATCTATTCCGTTTGAGGCACCTTTGGCTGCTGAATCTGAGATGGACCTCCTCCAAGCTGCCCGTCTGCACGGGACCTGAGAGAATGTTTCACATCTTCTTGCAAGTGCTTATCCACCCGAAGACGGCATCTCATTTTAGCCTCTCATGGCGGCCTCCCGGCAGACGGGACGGCTGACTTGCGGGTGAGGGCGATCTACAGTACCATCTGGTGATTGTGTCGGCTCCAGTTCGAGGGGTTCTCCGGCTTGAGTTCGAATCCACCACCTGGCTGCAGGTCGACCTCGATAGTTCTTGCCAATGGCTGCTGATTTTGCGGATCCCTCCGCATCAAGGCTCGGCCAGTGCATTGTTGTCTAACGAGGAATCCAAGTTCCGATTTCATGGAGATCTCTGTCCGCGCAGAGCCGGGACCCGTTGAGTGCGTACTTTATCTTAGTGTGAGCAGCTTCTGTTTGCCTGTTGGACGAACTACAGATTGATTGACACCTGACTAAGGATTGTGGCTTGCTCCATTTGCTTCTTGTTCAGCGGGAGAATCTTTACTGAAGTGGACGAACAGGAGGTGAATTGTAAACGCTCGAGGGTCTAGGTCCTGACCAAGGAAGCTCGGCTGCCACCCGAAATCCGGACAAGGCATTGTCTTTGCATATCAGTCTACATACAGCCGTTGGATTCCTTGTCATGGTAGCCGCTACTTAAGTCTAAAGCCGTCAACCCTCAGGAACACTTCTCCTGCATGGTGAGAACACCCACTATTCGCAGGCTGCCGTTGCCTCATTCTCCTCTCGTCTCTCAGCGTCACCCAATCAGGCTCGCTAACCCACCTTTGTCCAGCTCGGTTTGTCTCCTCTGCGACCTAGGTACATCAGTTCCTGAAGCCTTGCGTTGTGGTTCCAACAACTTTTGGTCTATCAGCTGTAAACCCTGGTCCCGCTTCTGGAGACAAGTGCTGCCAGCTGGATAGTAGTTTCGGATTTTTCTTTTCCTTCTGCTTTCAACCATCTGACGGGACACATTCATAGAGGGTCTGGCAGAGATACATGAACGATGTCGGTCGCCACGGAAATCATTGAGCAAACCCAGAGCAAGACTGTCACTATTGTTACCATGTCGGGGTCAGAAAATGATTCAGCTGAAGCAAGTAAGGCGGCTAAAAAAAGGTTGCTCACTTATCCTCCTTTTCAGGTCATTCCTAACATGTTGCAGGGAGTACAACCGAAACGCGCAACGCGTATTCCGTAAGTACCATTGCCGTTACGCACCGGGGCGCCCTTCCCTCATGCCATCCTTGATCAAAGCGACTAATCTGTACCAGGACAAAGGCGCAAGGAGCACTTGAGCAAACTCGAAGCCGCGCAACGTGAGCTGACCAGTGTCCAACTGGAAGAAGTCGAGCGGTTGCGTCGCGAGAACCAGTTGCTTGCCCAGGAAAATGAGACACTGAAGGCAGCATATGGCTCTCAGGCCAGTTCACCGGGACCCTCGGTCAGCCCGGCTGAAGTGCGAGCCTCGCCAACAGGCTACCTACAGTTTGGGACAACCGCAGGTGTGGCCCCGTATCTAGGTGTCTCCGGAACTTCAACTCCCTATCTACCCGGTCCTCTACTGGGGCCTCTTCCTCCATCAGCACCACCATCACTCACGAGTGCTGGCAGCGACCCTAACAACCTGGTGGTCGTGGTACCTCACAATCTAATCGAGATACGCCGAACACTCCATCAATGGTTTGGGCCTCTGCTCGAGATTGCGGTCACCTACAATCCACAGAGTCATCTCACTACTCTCGCGGCGCTAGAGCCATCACTACCCAGCTCCCTAAAACCCTCGCAACTACAGCTTACGACACCTCATAACGCATACATCGATATGATACCTTCGCCCAGTTTAAGAGATAGTTTGATTGCGATCGGTCCAGCAAATGCCAACACTTTTCTCACGGAAGCTTGTACCATCGCCTGTGACATCGAGGATACAGGACAAATGACTGTATGGGGCGAGGACTGGCTCAATGAGTTTTCTTGGGAATTCTCTTCGAGCGTCTTAGAAAGATGGGGTGGTTGGCTTTTGACAGCCGAATGGGGACAGAGGGCTAACTTTTGGAGACGTCAACGAGGCGCTCCGTTACTTCCAGGATATGAATCTTGAGACTTTGCCTGCATAAGGTGTTCTCTCATGAGACCATTCCCCCCCC